>NW_023396601.1:0-80799 GCF_011125445.2 Fundulus heteroclitus
GGTTAAACGCCAGTCGGAACAAGTTTAATTCAACGCTTCTAAAAGAATGAATAGAGTCAAGACAGCGTAAAGATAAAGGCAACACATTCCACAGACCCAAAGCTCTCTGATCTAGTGTGAAATTAGTTTGTGGGACCATTAACAGCCTTTGGCTAGAGGATCTCAAACTACGAGAGGAGAGGAATATGGTTGTGTAAAAGGTTGGTAATATAAGCGGAGCTGGCCACTCAAAGGCTCGGAAAGTACAGACACAAAAATTAAAAGTGAACTCTAAAATGTACAGGTAGCCAATGTAAAGACATTAAAACTGTGGGTTATGTGCTGTCTTCAGCCTAGTGCACATGGTGTACTGTGCACTAGCTGAAGGCTAACCCACACGACAGCTCGGGTTCAGTCCTCCTCCTGCCCATAGATCACTCACCAACAAAATCAACAAGATCCAGGCTGAGGATCACCTTGGTAGAGTATGACTGTTAGTAGTGTAGGCAATCTTCACCAAGACGTGGCTGAACAACAACATCCCCAATGTTGTGGTGGAGCTAGAAGGCCACTCCTTGTTTAGAGTCAACAGGACTGAAGCGGCAGGGAAGATCAAAGGTGGATGTCTTGCAATGTACATTCATAATTCTTGGTGCACAGCTACAAACGCAATCGGAACCTTCTGCTCCCTCGATCTGGAATACCTGCCAGTTAAATGCAGACCATTTAAAGTGGTTAGGGAGCTCTGCTCGGTGATTATAATTGCAGCCTACATGCAAACCAAGAGCTGATGCTAAATTAGCCTGCTGAAGATCAGGAGGCAGATTGGCCTACAGCAGGTAGTGAGCTATAAAAGGGAACCCAGAAGGCCATGCACAGGTACACGCAGCGCATTGAGGAAAATCTCAGCAGTAACAACCCATGTAACATGTGGAGAGGCATCAGGACCATCACAGCCTACAAGCACAGCGACCAGCAGCTCAGCAACCACCCAGCTCTACCCGACACCTTCAACAGCTTCTTTGCACGCTTCGACTCTCCAAGCAGCAGAAGTTCTGAACAGCTTTCTCAACCAGAGGTGCAACGTCAGCCTCTTGTCCTGCAGCTGCACCAAGTGACCTTCACCTTAAGCAACAACAAGGCTGCTGGTCCAGACACGGTGTCAGGTCGGACGCTAAATCGTGTGCTGAGCAACTTGCAGGGGTCAGGTTGGTCAGCACATTTTCTGGACATCTCTCCCTGCAGCTCTCCATGGTCTCTGCCTGCCTAAAATCCTCTGTCGTTCTGCCTGTGGCAAATAAAAAAAAATAAAAAAATACATCGCCTGCCTCAATAATTATCGTTCTGTTGCTCTGACCCAGACATTATGAAGTGCTTTGAGAGGATCCTCCTGAAGTACATCAAGGATGCCATCCCTGCTGGCCTGGACATCCTGCAGTTTGGCTACAGGGAGACTCGTTCGCACGGCTGTGACTCATCTGCAGCTTCTCAACACCTATGTTAGGATGCTATTTGTGGACTTCAGCTAAGTCTTCAACACTGTGCTGCCAGACATGCTGGCCCCGAAGCAGCACAAACTGGGATTATCTGCACCACTCTGCTCCTGGATCAGCAACTTCCTCACCAACAGGCCCCATACATCTGCCCCGCTGATCCTCAACACTGGCATGCTGAATGGTTGTGTCCTCCGCTCTGCTCTCTTCACCCTCTTCACACACGACTGCTTTGCCATCCATCCTACAGACATGGTTGTGAGGTTTGCAGACAACACCGCTGTGGTGGCTCTTATATCCAACAATGACAAGACCCAGTACAGAGAAGAGGTTAGGGCCAGGGAAGCCATAGGGAGATTCGACAGAATTCCCGAGTGGCCGGTCTGTTTCAAGCCAGACGTTTGGTCAGAATGTTGTTGTTTTTCTACCCCATAATATGCAGCCACAGGTGGCACAGTACAACGTCATTTTTACATTAAAGCTGTAGTTGGTAATCCTGTTCAGAAACACTTTTTGTTATACAGGCTGAAATGGTCCTTCCATCCTGACAGTAAATACATTATATATCCAGAAAAAAGAGGTTAAAAAATTTGATCTCTGTGAGAGCTGCAGGCGTGTAAAAGCTCTCACCAATTTTAATAAGTATCTTTCATGTTTTTTGAATTTCCACTATATAAATATAATTGAACTGAATTGAACTGAGAAGCAAAAGGTGGAACAGGAACCACCTAAACAGTGTCAGGTACAGATATGGGTGCAGGGCTGAGTTCGTAATATGGGTTTTCCTAGAATTACATTAAACCTCTTGAGATCTGAAGATTGAAGTCCTAACAAAAGTTTTATGACCTCTTAAAACATACTGACAGATGATTTTCAGGTATAGCCTGCATTTCAGGATATAGCTTTGGTTTTTGTGCCTTAAATATTTGCTTTGATTTTTTTATGATATGATTGTTTGATAAACTTTTATAGAGGGAAATTTGTTTTTATTTCTATCATTAAACACACACACACGTAGGTATAGTTGTTGAAAAAGTAGGTTTTCTGTAACTACCCTATTATTGTCAGAGGTTATGCATACAATCAAGACATTGCCATTGTTCTCAAATATTCCAAAAAGGAGGAATTTTATCCACTTTTAAACAAAAACACAGGCACAGATTATATGTAATGTCTCCTACATTAAAAAATAAATCCATTCCTTCATATAATATGTAGTGTAATTTGTCTTATATCGTGATACTCATACATAAAGCACAGACATGTACAATGGCATCTCTACTTTCACAAATGCATAAACACGCACATGCATCTATTAAATTGACAACAAATTACTTTTATAGTATACTTTCAGTTGCTTCTCAAAAATGTCAGCAGTATTATGTGTGATGTATTGTGGCAGTGACTTCTATTGCTCTAAACATCACTGTACGCCGGTATTTTTGCTAAATGGTAATTTTTTAGTAAAACATAGATGGTGTTTTTACTGTAATTGTGTTATTTAGAAAGTTTATTAGTGCATACATCCCTCTATCCTACATGCCTAACCAGTAAAGCAGATTATGCACTTTAGCAACATTTGTCCTAATACAACATTTTAGAGCCACATGTGCTGCTTTATTTTGCACCAGCTGTGATTTTATTTTATATTGCTTAATGACATATTGGACCAAACAACAGAGCAATAACCCAAATGAGACACTACTAGAGTTTGAATGACATATGGGATTGCTTGTTTAGTTAGATACTCTGAACATCTTTTGATAACAGACTAAAGGATCTACCCATTTTTTAGACTACTCTCTGGATATGTTTATCCTAAGAGAGTTTACCGTCTATAAAAATTCCTAGTGTCACCTTCTCCACTTGTTTAACAGATGTATTATTTACACGGAGATCCAGTTAAGGTTTGGATCTGAGAATCGGATTTGTGCCAATCACAATGCTCACTGTTTTTTAAATATATCTAAAATGAGTTTGTTACCGTCCCCTCAGTCAACTACTACTACTACTACACATTCAGGCTACACATTCAGGCTCTCTTTCAAGATCAGTTTTAATTTCACTAACAGACTTTTCTGCTAGCTATACTGTAGTGACATCAGCAAATATTGAGATCCCTGCTTTGCTTAGCACTAATGGCAAGTCATTTATAAATATTGTATGTAGAATTGGGCCGAGACAACTGCCTTGTGGGACCTCATATTTCACAGTTTACAGTTCCTGGACATTCACGTCCCCTCTGATCTCCCCTGGACTGTGAACACCTCCAACATGGTGAAGAAGACACAACAACAGCTCTTTTTTTTCTCAGGAAACTGAAACAGACTGGACTTTCTACTCAGCTGCTCATAAATGTTTATAGAGCTATAATCAAAAGCATTCTGTGTCTCGGTGTGACAGTGTGCTTTAGGAGCTGCAGGGCACAGGACAGAAAAGATGTAGCACATGTGGTGAGGTCAGCACAGGGTATTTTCTGATGCTGTCAACAAGAAATAGACACAGTTTATGCTGCACGAGTCCAAAAAGGGTCAGACGTATTGCCACAGGAATCTTGATAAGATTCCTGAACCACCTGAAAATCATCCTGTTCATTCACAGGAGCAGCAGATTTACTTTGAGGTTGTCTTGGATGGTGGAGATCTTCACCATGTCTACAAGGCTGGGTCCAGCCACCCTACAGAGGAACCTCATTTTGGCTGCACGGCTGGAGAAAACGGCAGATAAAATCAAACTTCCAATACGATTCTTGCTTTTGCTAAAGTTGCATGTTGTTTGATTATTCCAGCCTGGAAGAAGAAAGGTTCAAACACATCATTAGAAGCCCTCTTGGCATGATGTTCCGTGTGTCAAATAACACTAGCGTTTAAAAATTCTCCAAAATGATTTTTCAAAGAGACTGCGAATTAGAAAACCTCGGGCGAAAATCATGTTTCTCGGCTGCAAAAGGCATTGTGTTTTCATGCTCTGCTTAAGGAGGGGGGGTGTTTGAAGGGTTTACAAGATCCTGAATGCCCAGTGTAAAAATAAATTCCCTGAGGCAGATCTACATAACACTATTCATATTGAGCCCAAAGGTTCTGTAACCAAAATAATTCTGTCAGACTGACTTCAGGCTTTTCACTTTAAACTGAAAATCTAAAGCAGCAGATACAGAGAGGTCAAAGGGAAAACAATCTGCTGTTTTTTTCCCTTTCATTATTATATCCAAACTACTTTGTCTCTGCCAAAAATTGATGACCTATAATTACACTGAAGACTGTGTGACGATTAGTGTTTCGAATGGCAGTTGTATGTCAGCAGCATGTGACAAAGGCGATTAGAATAAAATCAATTTTAGACCTAATTCTGATCCTTTTCCACTTGATTATGTAACTTGATTATATAACTCAAAAGCATGAGGTCATTTTTGTAAACTCCAAACACAATTAGGCAACATCAATATTTGGTAACACAACGTGATCTTTATGTGTTACAAACGTACTCAAGAAATTAGTGGCTAATTATCACCTAACCCAAACAAAGACTTCCCTGTTCCTGCCAAAGAAAAGCACCCCAACACCGTGTGTCATTGGAGTCTCATCTGAGCAGAGCACTTACTCCCACGTGTTTGCTGTGTCCCCTATGTGACCTGAAGAAAACAATAAATCAGACTTATTGTTGCTTTATTTCCACATTAGGTGTCTACTTGCAACTCGTCCATAAAGATTAGTTTTATGGGGTTCACAACCAATAATTCTACTGTCACTGGATTTTTCCACCTGAGCCGTGAATCTCTGCAGCTCCTCCTACCATCGACTATTGGCTGCTTCCCTGAACAATCTAACCTTGAGTGATATTTCAGTTTAGGTGGATGTCCATGTCCTAGGTTTACAGTTGATTTTATTTAGGGGGTACGTATTAGGGTAAAAGGGGATGAATACGAATGCAGTCCACATTTGTTAAGATTTTTTTAGGAAATACTGTACTGATGAAAAATTATGTGGTACTTTGTGTTGGTCTGTCAAATGCAATCCCAATAAAAGACACTGACATTTGTGTTTTTAATGTGAACAAAAGCAAAAAGTTCAAACAATTCAAATACTTTTGCATGGTGCATCACATCGAACCAGAGGTGGAACTAACCTTGATAGGTCGCCAGTACATCAGGCCCCGCTTACAAAATGCTATATGGAATTTAAAGTATATTCAAAACAGAATCAAGAGATATAAACAATGCTGATAATACATTGTGTGAAAAGACACTTGTCTCATTGTTAGATACATACAGCCTAAACACTGCCATAAAAAGCATGCAACACGTTTTAAGGAAAAATTATGCATGTGGCCACAAGCTCTTGTGGCACAATAAAAAAAAAAGAGAAAACACAAAAATTTGACACGCATGCAGGTGTATGGAGGCAGTGTGGGAATAGCAAGATAGCAACAACTGACAGGAAAAAGGAAAGGAACTTCAGCACAGAAAGGCTGAGACAAGCAAATGCAATTCAGCCTTAGTACTGCCAAAGTTTCCCTCTAACTCACTCCTGTTCTGTACCCTCTTCATCCTGTTCAGACAGGTGAGGAACAGCCCGGATGGGCCATGGGTCCATTTCAGAGTCATGCTTCCATGCACACTCATGCTCTTCAGAATACCTAATTAACTTAGCTTACATGTTTTTTTTTTTTTGGACTGTGTGAGAAAGCTGGAGTACCTAGAGAAAAAGCAGACAGGCACAGGCAGGAGCTACAAACTCCATAAAGAAAGGCTCGATTCTTGCTAGAGACAAAAGAACCACCAGCAGAGGTGAGAAACAATACAAGGTTCCACCTCTCCAATAATTACAGTTTACATTTTAAACAGTAATCTGATCGGTTAAAACACGCTATGCTTTGTTTTGTACAACCACAACAGCAACAAAAGGAATCTATAGTAAGAATCCTCTTAATATCTGTATGTGAACTGACAAAGGCACACTAGTGCAACAGCGAGGTGCTTACATGGATACAGATTTGGGCCCAAGTAAGACACAATAACTCATCAGACACAAAAAGAAATACATGTAAAAGCTTGATTTGTTGCATTTGTACAGGTCCAGTAAACACATTACCTGAAGACCCTTTACAATACAGTTCAAATATACATCAGGTTTAATGGAATTCGTCTAAGTTCTAATAGTAACAAAATTGATCCAGTTCATTCAATACCTTTGCATAAACAGACTTTTATCAATTAACACACTCATTCGATCCATTTTCAACACAACCAATTCAGCTGAACATAAACCGCCAGTTGGTGAAAGACATATCTAGGGGAACCTATCTACCAGTCTTCACAGTGGTCTCTCATCCTGGGAAATGTCAGTGGCAACAGTGGAGAGGAACAACAACCTTTTAACAGGAAGAAACTAGAAGACAGAGAATCGGGCCCCATCCAGACGAAACCAGGTTTGACTGTATCCAACAAACTTCTTTGTCGGATAGGTGGTCCCATCCAGACGAAGCGACCCCAAAACCAACTACTGTACTTTTCGGACTATAAGTCACTCTGGAATATAAGTTGCATTAGTCAAAAAATGTATCATAAAGAGGAAAAAAACATATATTAAAGGCCAGTTACGCTGAAAGTTGTCAAAGTTACGCCTAAATTAGACCGTGAGCATAGTGGTGCTATGTGCTAAGCTAAGAGTACGACATGGATGTTTCAGAGCAACATAAAGCTCACGTTACTCTAACCCGCCCAGACAACAGACCTTTAAGCTAGCGGCAGCTGTTATTAGTTTCACGGACAGCCTACTAACAGGGTTCTGTCGCAGTCTGGGCCCTTCAAGCTGCACCATGCAACGAATGGAGACTGAAACAGAGAAACAACATACAAACATGTGTTCAGTCTTTGTTGTCTATAAGTTAATGCTTGATGGTACAGGAGTTGGATAGTTTTCACAAAACCTAGCAAGCCCTCTTGTGGCTATAGACGGTAATATTTACTCCATTGGTTCATTCTGGTCAATATGAATTACCATTTAAAATTGATATATAAGGTGCTCCTGAATATAATTCGCAGGATTGGCCAAACTATGAAAAAAAGGGCGACTTGTAGTCCAAAAAATACGGTACATTTGAAACCGGTTACCAGAATACATAAGTCTAAACTACCCTTGTGGTGACTCCATCTTGACACCCCTGTTTGCATAACTGGTTGAAAACTGGCATGTCTGCCAATGCCAACATAGACATTGTCTCTCCTTTAACCCACATGCACTAATGCAAACAACAGCAATGGCAGACTTTAGAGTTGCGGTCCTGTTTCAGACACTACTCAATTCATTGTGGGCTTTACTCTGACACATTTTGCTCCTCTGCTGCATTTGGGAAGTCTGTATTGCTGTCTGTCCACCCACAAACCCCTTTTTTCTCTCTTCTGCATTTGTTGTTTTCTACCTGCTCTTCTTCCCTTTTCTTTCTTCTTTACTTTTGTAGCAGTATTACTGCGCCACTAACTTGAGTCCACATGGGATTTAGGTCTGGACATTAACTTGACCATTCAAGAAATGAATACGGTCTTATCCAAATGATCCGTTGTACCTCTAGGTGTTCATTTGAGGCAACTGTCCTGCTGGTAGATGAACCCTAGCTATCTATCTATCACCTTGGGTTTAGCTCCATTGATCTTCCCATTGACTCTGACCATTTAATTTGTTCCACCCAAGAGAAGCCTCTCTACAGCATGATGCACCCACCATCTTGTTTTACTCTGGGGATGGTGGCAAATTTCAGTTTCAGTTTTAAATCTCTTGCGCAATGTATAGTGCGTATGTTTTTTACAAATAAAGAAATTAATTAGCAGAAAAGTTACTTTTCATCATTACAGTCAAGTAGCAAACACAACAGCTTTGAACATTTAGAGATTCAGAGAAATCAATCTTTAAGATAAATCAATCATGCTTATTTTTCATGGTCATAAAGTTACACGAAAAGCTGTCCACAACCATTAAGCATTCGATAACCTTCCAGTATGTCTAAGTGCTTCCAGACATGGGGCTCTGAGTGCGTTCTAATGCCTTGCCACGGACAGATTTGACCTCGGGCATAATTAGCCTAATAAAAGCATTAGATATGCTGTCAATATGATTTGCATAATGTGCAAAGGCAGTTTCCTTCCTGAATGCAAGCGGCGTCGGTTCGAGTTAGAAATGCAGCAGTGACATTTTTTTGTGCCCCTTTGTTCACACCTGTCTGGAGTGGGGGTGGTTGGGTGGGGAGGGGGGGGGTCACAGGGGATAGGAGCAGCAGCTGCGCCTTCCACCTCTGCAGAGACCACTGAACCCACCAAGGCCCTGATGGTGTCCAGCACTTTAACTCATTTCTAAAACCAAAACATTTTTTCTCGTCTTCGCTGGTTTCATATCAGAGAGAATAGACATTTTCCGCTAACATAAAAAATGCCTCCTGCACCAAAAACAAGTTATTATGATTTCTATAATACTCAAGAAAAGGTTTCTAAAGAGATGCAAATCAGTTGCTCTCAGTTCAGCTTCTTTTTTCCATTGCATTTGTCAAAAGGTGACAGCATCCTTTAGTTGCAGGTTTAAAGGTAAGAAACCCCCCCAGACTGTGAATAGTTGAGGCCAGATTTGATATGACTCCACTTCACAGATTATTGATAATCTTTGCATTGTTCATGTCAGAGAAAATCACTTTGGTGCTGAAAACCATGTAATGAGCTCATTCTTGCACAGAGGTCAAAACTGCCACATTATGTAGCCTTAAGAGGGAGCAGCACAGGCTTTTTCACAAGGCTCTTACACCTCTTTTTTTAGGGAGAGATAATGCCTCACATATTACAAACATACAGCAATGCACTGCCTAAGGTGTTACTGATGCACATTTTCCATTTTCACAGTGCAGGTCAGTTTGTCTGAGAGGCAACACTGGCCTTTGCATGACCCACGGAAATATTACACTTCAGAAAACCATCACACTGGTTTTATTTCCAAAGCTCTGGCTTTGCTGAATGCGTCTGTGACTACTGTGCTCCCAACATCATATTGGGATTCGAAATAAGAGGAAATCTGCCTCCTTTCTGTTTGGAGTTTCCATTAATGGTTGGACCATTTGCTGATCTGGTGGAGGGGATTGTGAAGCTGAATAATTACAAATACCAAAGAGGAATTAACACCCAGGACTTTTCCACATTTTGTTGCATTACAGCCACAAACAACAATGTACTTTAATAAGGATAAGGATAATTGTTACGATACTTGTGAATTCAAAAGATAATTGTGAAATGAAAGGAAATTGTTTTTGGTTTTAAATTCTGATAAGAGTTGTGGAGAAACCTGAAGCAGGGATATGAAATTAATTGTTGATAGAAAGTCCCGTCCCATAAGTCCCGTTGGGCACAGGCAATGTAGGGGACACAGCAAACGTGATAGAAGGTGCAGTCAGATTAGATCAAATTTAAACATTTTTGGGGCTTCATCCAAAACTCTGTGTGGTGGAAACTATCAGTGTACAACACCCTAAACTCATGTTGTTGGGATCATGCTGTGAAGATGCTTTACTTGAGCAGCGACAAAGTGGCTGGTCAGCGTTGATAAAAGGATGGGCAGAGATAAATACAAAGTGATCAAAAAAGAAAATATATTAGTCTTTCTGTTAGTGTTTCTCATTTATAAAACTTTACTTAGGATCTATGCTAAAGTTTGCATAAGCCCAAAAGTCAAAGAAGGGGCATGCCAAAAAAAGATTGTGATTTATGAAACACCAGCAAGCAATTTTACTTAGCGTTTGAGTACCAGGTTCCGCCTCATGTTCTGCCCTCTACACGACCAGATTCAATCATATGTGGTCAATGCAATGTACATTTAAATGAGCCAGCTGATTGTTGTTGTTTAATGGCTAACAATGGAAACCACACAGAAAAGAGAAAAGGAAATGTGAAAATTGTTCCATTAACACATTTAATTAATGTGTAAATCACAGGGAAAAGCAAACATGATGTATGTCCACATTAAATAACTTGTTAAAACGTAGCCCTTATTGCGTTCTTAAACCTTGCAAGACATCCTCACAGCGAGGTTTAGGACCCTGAACCTGGGGGTAGCCACTGTACACTGTAAGTCATAGTGGAATGCAATGCTCTATGAGATCTAAATCGGCATATGTGCCAGTCATCATCATGTGCCAGGAAATCTTCCCTGAAAATGCGTTAGCTCCTTATTCTCCCATTTTGCAACTTCTTCCAGTCGTGCCGCAGCGTGAGGGGGCCGCACATTCTGAGGTCAAGTTTTTCTTTATAGATCGCTGCCTTTGCATTCAAAGGGACGCATGTAAGATTTAGTCCCCATTTGATTTAGTCCCCTCATTGTAAATGAGGCTCCAGGGCTGTGGGTGAGATGGAAGAACCAGAAGCAGCTACCCCACAGCAGAATCATGTTTAAAGACAATTTTATGTAAAAAGAAGAACTTACAAAATATAGGCAATAAAACAGGACATAAAAACTGGTAACACCAGTGAATGGTAACAGAAGAATCTGAGAAAGGAATGACTGAGCAGATGAGTATTTATTCTGCAAAGGTTGGTCACTTGAACCAGAATCAGATGAGTCTAATCAACAGGATGCATTGCAGCTGTGGGTGAGTATGAACTGAGATACTGATGGAGGATAACAAGGAATACTGTTTTCGTCATAGGAAGAAAATTGCAACAAGCCAGTGTAAGCAGTGCAGGAAAACAGGAACAGGGAACAATTCTACAAATGTCAATGTGTTGCAGAAAATGTACAGCAGACAGAAGATGTTCAAGAACAGATATGCAATAATAATTGCAACTGTTTAGAACATTTAACATATAACTTTTAAACATTTATCCAAACTGCAAAGCAAGAAAACCTCTTTTGTTTGTTGTTTTGTATTGTCCACCAGGCCCTTAGTCTCAGTTTTTAGACCGATTCTCAGACTTCTTATTTGATTTAGTGTTAAACATTGACAAGGTTATTATAGAGGGGGATTTTAACATTCTTGTTGACACTGAATGTGATAACTTTATTGTATAATTTAATACTCTCCTAGATTCAATTGGTTTTGCTTAAAAATGTGCATAAACCAACACACTTTTGCCTTCATACTTTTTGGCATTTATTGTGAAGAATTAACACAATTTTCCCACAACCCTGTCCTATCTGACCATTTTTAATAACAATTGTGTTCAATATAACTCCAACCCCAAAAGAAGGTTTCATTATAGTAGATCTTTATCAGACAATGATCTATCAAACTTTAAAGACTATGTCCCACTTTTAGTTTCCTCCGTATCACAGAAATGCCCAGGAGATGGCAGCTATGTTGGTCCTTCCCATTCACAAATTGACGAGTTTGTTGACGGTGTCACTTCCTCATTGCGTTTTGCACTAGACAGCGTAGCCCCCTTGAAAAAAAGGTGATTATTCACAGGAAGCTAGCTCCCTGGTTTAATTCAGAGCTGTGTTCTTTGAAGCGCACGTTAGGAAATTGGAGAAAAATGGCGCTCTAAACATTTAGAGCAATCCTACCTAATCTGGAAAAACAGTCTACTGTTGTATAAAAATATCCTTCGCAGAGTTAGAGCAGCATATTTTTGATCATTAGTAGAGGAGAATAACAATAATCCTAGCTTTCTCTTTAGTACAGTTGTCAAAATTACCCAGAGTCATAGCTCTGTTGATCCATCCATTCCCTTAGCTCTCAGCAGTAATGACTTTATGATCATCTTCATATATAATGATTACCTCATCCTCAGTAAGTGAGGCACTGTTGGAGGAATCTTTAAAACATGATCGGTGTTTGAACTGTGTAGACACATTAGAGCTTTCTGAGTTATCTAAAATTTAAACTTAATCTAAACCTTCAACTTGCATGTTAGAACCAATCCCAACCAAATTATTAATGGAAATATACCCTTTTATTCCCCATTTTAGACATGATTAATCTATCCATAATAAATAGATATGTACCACAGGATTTTAAAGTAGCTGTTATTAAACATTTACTTAAGAAACCCTCCCTTGATCACGATGACTTAATAAATTACAGATCTATATCTAATCTTCTTTTCCTATTTAAAATTCTTGAGAAAGTAGTTGCTAATCAAGTATGTGAACATTTACTAAGTAATGACTTATTTGAAGAGTCTCAGTCAGGCTTCAGAGCTCATCATAGCACTGAAACAGCTCTGGTGAAGGTCACTAATGATATTCTCATGGCTTCAGATAATAGACTTGTGTCTGTACTTGTCCTGTTAGATCTCGGTGCTGCATTTGATACAGTTGATCACAATATTCTCCTAGAAAGACTTGAACATATACTGTAGGGATTAAGAGGAAAGCATTAGGCTGGTTTAAATCTTATCTGTTTGTGTTTGGGAGGCTCTGTGCCCTATGCCTCACAGTGTGCCTTGTTTGTATAGGGGGACTGCTGCTCCTGTGCTTTATTGATGACTTACCTCTATGCACGCTTTATGGCTGCCCTGGAGTGATGCCTTGTGTCTGTGTCCTTGGGGCTCGTTTCCGACTGGTAACATTTTTAGACAACATGGGATTAATTTCCACTGTCATTCTGATGACGCTCAGCTATATATATCCATAAATCCTGATGAATCCAGTCAATTACTTCAACTACAGGCATGTCTTGATGACATCAAAACCTGGATGACTTTAAATTACCTGCTTTTAAAATCTGACAAGACAGAAATTGTAATCTCCTCAGGAAATAAACATAATCCATCACTTAATCTGGATGGCATTCAATTGGCCTCTGGTAATAAGGTAGAAAATCTTGGTGTTATTTTTGACCAAGACATGTCATTTAAATCCCATATTAAACAGGTTTCCAGGGTTTCCTTTTTTCACCTCCGGGATATTGTCAAAATTAGAAATATTTTGTCTAGGATTGACGCTGAAAAACTAGTCCATGCATTTCTAACTTCAAGGCTGGACTATTGTAATTCTTTACTATCAGGAAGTCCACAAAATGCAGTTCAAAGTCTTCAGCTGATCCAAAATGCTGCAGCAAGAGTTCTGATGAAAATCAGCAAGAGGGATCATATTTCTCCCATTTTAGCTTCCCTTCATTGGCTTCCTGATAAATCAAGAATAGATTTAAACATTCTCCTTCTCACTTATAAAGCCCTTAATAATCAAGCTCCATCATATATCAGAGCTCTGATTACCCCGTATGTTCTTAACAGAGCACTTCACTCTCAGACTGCAGGTCTTAGAGTCTCTAAAAGTAGAATGGGAGGCAGATCCTTTAGTTATCAGGCTCCTCTCCTGTGGGACAAACTCCCATTTTTGGTCTGTGAGGCAGACACCCTGTCTACTTTTAAGACTAGGCTTAAAACTTTCCTTTTTGATAAAGCTTCTAGTTAGAGTGGCTTAGGTTAACCTGAGCTATCTCTATAGTTGTGCTGCTATAGGCTTAGGCTGCTGGAGGACATCAGGGTCTATTTTCTCACTCTGCTGAGTTCTCCTACTGCTTGATTGTTATTTCATCTTTTGACTTTTTTTTCTCTGCCATTTTTCTCTTCATAGTAGGTACACCTGGTCTGGTGATCTGTTAGCTGTGACATCATTCAGGAGAGGCAGATCATCCGCTATTACCAAATAACATAGGGGGATTCCTGGATCAATGTGTGCTTCTTTGCTTTTGTGTCTCTGCTCTGTCTTCTCTAACCCCCAGTCAGTCGAGGCAGATGACCGTTCACACTGAGCTTGATTCTGCTGGAGGTTTTCCTCCCTGTTAAAGGAGAGTTTTCCTCTCCACTGTCGCTTCATGCATGCTCAGTATGAGGGATTGCTGCAAAGCCATCGACAATGCAGACGACTGTCCTCTGTGGCTCTACGCTCTTTCAGGAGGAGTGAATGCTGCTTGGAGAGACTTGGTGAAACCTGCTGGGTTTTCTTAGATAGGAGACTTTTTGACCAATCTTTATGAGTTGATTGAATTTGATGTTGTAAAGTGCCTTCGGATGACGTGTTGTGAATTGGCGCTACATAAATATAATGGGATTGAATTGAAAGATTTGAGTGTGGTCAATTTATTTCAGGTGCGGGGACTCCCGAGAGAAAAGGAAAACGTTGTTTTGTTTCTTTTTAATTACCGGACTTTATCATAGAATATAAGTTGTGAATGACTAGCTTGAAATGTGTAAAGGAGACGGTAACACAGCTACCACAGAAGTATGCTTACAGTTAAACACCACTGAAGAAGAAGAAGAGTATTTAGAAATTAGCATGTAAACATCACCATGAAAGACAAAAACCAACATGATATTATACAAATAACTGAACAGAACCCTTGTAAAGACAGTCAACAAAAATGCAAAATAAACCTCAAACGAGAAAGGAATTCAAACCGAAGTAACAAAACAGAACCAAAGTCCTTCATATGACAGCTGGAGACTGTAAAAAACATCGAGAGGTTCACCTTCCTGCAGTAGTACAACCTCTGCATGCTGCCAGAGATAAAATTAGATGATTAGGATTGAAGCTTATTCTCACATTCAGTCTCTGGTAGCAATAAAAACCAAAAGTCTGACACATAATGCCATAGTAGAATATGGGTTTAGAAAATAGTATCACAGGAAGGGATGAATCCACATGTGTGCCACACCATTCACATTTTAATTTGTAATAAAATGTCATAAATCACAAACTATGTTTCCCTTACTTGACAAATCTGCACAACTTCATGTCAATCTAACACTTAAACGCCTAATAAAACACATGGTTTTAATGTGAAAAATGTGGAAAAATTTAATGGATAGAAACAGTTTTGCGAGGCACTGTATTTTAGAGATCTTGGGAAAACGTAACAGGTGTAGCCAGCTCTCCCAAACAATATTTCTGGCCTTCATGAAAATAAACAACATGTATTTCCTTGAGATTGACAGAGAAAGCAAGGGACAGCAGGTGTTTCATTTCAGCGCCTTTGTACATGATTCATCGAAGAAATGGATGGTTAAACCTCAGCAGGAATCAACCTTTTGCTCATTTCTACGGCTAAAACCTTTCCCAGTGTTTATCCAACACTTGGGCCCAGAGTTATCGGTGAGAGGAAACAGCTGAAGTGTGAAAGCAATGTGAAGTTATCTCTTCACATCAGACGCAGAACAGGTAATGAGAAATAGCTCATGCATGCTTTTCAGAGGGAAGGTTTGCCTTCTGCAGTCTAACAGAAATTCAGGCTAAAGAATCATTTTCTTCATTCTTCACAGGGGTTTAGAATATAATTGTTGCTGTTACATTAATCAAATTGACTGCACTGCCACATGAATGATGTTGCTGTCAGTTCATCCAGAGGAGTTAAAAGACAAAAGGAATCTCAATTTGTTGTTTCATTTCATTAAATTGGAAGGATGCTTAAAATCTTTGATACAGCAAAGACACGCTACCTAGAAATGTAATATAATAATAATGTATGTACAGTAAATTGTAATGTAATACAGAAAATAATCTCATCAAAGCAAGCAGGAAAACACTACATTGTATTCAGATAATATGTGAGGCAAATAGGGTTGTGCAGTCCTACCGTACGCAAGCCACACATCTTAATGTGTGGGCCAATGAGCCTTGTAGGTATGGAGGGGAGCACTACACAGTGCTCAGGGGGCATGGTGTTGGCCCGTTTCCCTGCGCCTGTGCTAGTTTGACAGGGAATGGAGGTGTGGGAATGACCTGGGAGTCACTGACAATGTCAAGGGGGGCTGGTGCATGACCATGGTGATGGGGGCTATTGGGGTGGGGGTCTACCCTGCTTGATACTGACCGGTCACGAGACCGGTCTCGCTGTAGGTTTTTGCTAGCACTATGCCCACGGACACACTGGGTCATGGGCTTGGCCTATGCGACAGAAATAGCGGTGTGGCTGGGTTTGGGAGGCTCCGTGCCCTACGCCTCACGGTGTGCCTCGTTTGCATGGGGGGCTGCTGCTCCTGTGCTTTATTGATGACTTACCTCTATGCACGCTTTATGGCTGCCCTGGAGTGATGCCTTGTGTCTGTCTCCTTGGGGCTTCTGTAGCCTTCCAGAGCTGAGTCCATCTGCCCTTGGATGTACGAGCTACAATGAAAGGCTAACACCGAAGCTAACCGCTATGCTAACCAGATAGATAAACACCAGAAGCGGGCATGCGCAGCCAGCAAACAGAAACTATCAAGGAAGGTGCATGCATGTGAGCGCGTCAGAATGTGAAACAAACAATAGATAAGACGATATCCCCGGAACATGAGCGACAGAGGGGGGTGACGGCATGATCGAAACCCTGACCGATCAGTGCCCTTCGATGTGAATGGCAGAGATCTAATTTTTTTAACCTTTAACCTTTTTCTCAATACATAATGTATTGACTACTGTCTGGATGAATGGACCACTTCACCCAGTATAACAAAAAGCTTATCTGAACAGGATTACCAGCTATAGCTTTAAGTCAGCTGTCATAATCTGGTGGACTGAAATAATAAAAAATGTTTCTTGACTATGCTGATTTATAGCCTTTAGCTAAATCCTTAGTCTGCTGATAAGTTACTAAAGGATTGTATTGTACAACGGTATCAGTCAGGAGCACAAAAGGCCACTAGAGTGCAAAGACCCAACTCAAGATTGTATAAACACATCATGCCAGACAGTATGTGAAAACAGGCTTACCAAAATAGCTGAAAAGATAAGGCAGAAACTGGTCACTGATGCTGCCAAGAGTCCGGTAACAACAATGAAGAAGCTGCAGGAATGTCTAGCAGGTACTGGTTTTGTCCTGTATGTGACAGTCTCCTGTTAACTCTGCATAGTGTCTTTGCTAAGGTGTAGGGAAGCAAGACAGAAATATGTTATTAAAAAGAAAACCTCCAGGTCTGGCTGAAACCTCTCCTTACCCTGTAACAGAACATGCTGTGGTCTAATAAAACACAAGTTATGTTTGGCACAAAAACCACACTGCTCTTTTTCAAAGGAAAGAAAAAAAACCACAGCCACGGTGACAAATGGTGGTGGCAGAGTTATGCTTTGGGGTTGCTTTTCTTCAGACGGAACTATGTTTTGTTAATTTTTTGAAAGAAGATAAAATTATGAATAGTTTCAAATACTGCTTTAACTAAACTGTTAGGTGTCTGCCATGGAGTTCACGATAAAGATTTGATTTTTCAGCATTGATTTACAAGCATTAATTCAAATGACATCTTGGAATGGCTAAGGAAGAGTTCAAAACTAAATCTGTGGGATCTCCCCAAGAGGCCTGTGGACATGAAGAGATCGGCTAGATTTTAAGAATATTTGGAAGGTAGAGAGGGAACATTGACTGCTCATGATGTGGGATGCTGATAGATTTCTTACCAAAGAACACTGAATCTTGAAATTGTATCTTGAAAAAGTTATATTTTAGGGGTGTGCAAACTTATGGAAATGCGTGGTGGCACTTTTTCTCGTCTCAACGTAATTGGTTTTCAGTTGAATGCAACAAAAAAAGAGTTCACATTTCTGCATATCTGGAAAAATAGCCCCAGCACTGGGAGCGATTTAACAAATATAAACAGTTGTTATGACATCTAGCATCAGTATCACAGAACTATCATTATGCCGGTTTGCTTAATTAATAAATCAATTGTAAATAATGCCAGACGGAGACTGACCCTCTGCTATGCCTCACAATAAAGCAGCAGCTTGTCGTGATCGAAGACCAACCGTCATCAATTAAATAAACCGATCTACAAAAACTTTAACAGCCTCATATCAGAAAATGTACTAATATCAATCAACTCTGCGGTCAGATCTGAGCCTCGGCAGCTTTAGTGTCCGATTCAGTGAACACCAATGTTCATACCGTATTCCCAGTGATGTTCCAGTCTTTTCCCTCTTGGAATAATATTTTTTTGTTTGGAACTTTCTTCATTATGTCGCTGGGAGATGCTAATAGCCGTTAGCTGCTTCCTTGTTTCAACCCCTGCTGCGCATGCGCAGTACGTACTTCTGTTAAAATCATAAATAAACACGAAAGGCTCTATTTACTAACAAACTGAGCAAAAACAAAGCATAGAACACCAAAAATAACAGCTAATGCATCAGCAGGACATGATGATCTTTCATAAAAACGTTGTACACAACCGAAGTGAGCTACTGATGAATAAATAAATAAATAAATAAATAAATAAATAAATAAATAAATAAATAAATAAATAAATAAGTCAAATAATGTGGCTATGAGAGCTACTGTGTATTTTACAAACTATGTAAGTTTTTCAATTTTAATTAGTGAGTAACACATAAAATAACAACGTAATGATCCACTCATTAAAGTTTGGCTCCTTTAAGGCTTTTTATATAACCTTAACATATGACTAAGCTTATATATTTCATCTACTAATAATAACATGACATTACATACATATTGAACAGAAAAATATTAGATGAGCTAAATACAGCAACCTTCAGCCTAACCTTCTGGTAGAGGTTGAGGTGAAATCACTGTTAATCTGATCCTAGTTAAAGGACAGATGTTCTTGAGCCATAAGGACATTTAGCCTCTCTGCAGCAGAGAAGGCCATCCTCAGAAGGAAAAGCCCTCTACTCAGGCACTTAAAATAAATGCTCTTTTTTAGAAACTAAGTAATATATCAAGGAAAATGAGAGCCACAGAATAAAATATTAACACTTGCTTTGGCAAACATCAGAATGTAAAGGTCTCTTCATAAATTAGTGGTTTCTTTGGCTCAGGGTAATGCAAGCCGTTGAGAGAAAGGTGTCTGCTTAGGTACGACAGGACAGGGTGCTTTTCTTCGAGCACCACTACCTGCTGCGAGAGTAAATATTCCAGGTTCCCCTGGTGCCTCCACACATTGGCGGCTAAGTCCCCAACCTTTCTCAGCCGACTAACAGCATTAGCCCCTGAGCTCCACTTGTTTTAACAGAGTTATCAAGTTTAAAAAAAAAACAGCCTCCTGGCGGCTTCTTGTAACGCCGAAAGATTGTTCCTTCGACTTCAACAGGTTAATTAATAGCAAAGTTTGACTCAGCTCCCCCCTGAGGCCTGCTTGTCATCTGAAAGTTAAATACATTCAATACAGAGATGGTTTTATTAATAGCCCATACTTTATGAACTAGCATTCAGCCGCATGCTCACTTCATGAAAGAAACTAATGGTTTCAAAGTTTAAACAGGTGGCGGAGCTTGATTAGCTGAATAGAACCCAAATAAATGATCATACTGTTATCAGATTAGGCTCATTAAAGTTTGTATCCTAGGGAGAGCATTAATGCACCGGTAATAGACAGGAGATGGAAATGAACAGCACAATCTGACATCTAAGCCAGTGGTCTCAAGCACAAACCCTCAAGGGCAGGCGTCCTGCAACTTCCAGATGTGTCCATAGCGCTACACACCTGAATCAAATGGCTAAACTGCCTCAATGACATATATATCAAGCTCTAGAGCTGTGCTAATGAGCCCATACTCAAGTCTGGACTGTTGAAACAAAGACACATCTAAAAGTTGCAGGACACTGGTCCTCGAGGCCTGCAGCTTTAGACCACTGATCTAAACAGTGAACAGCATTGAAGTTCTTTGCCTTAAAAAAGTAGCTTATTTCACATTTTAGTCACGTTACTAAAGTACTACAAACTCCAGTGCATTTTTCCTGAGAAGTTCTATGATAGAACAACACAAACTGGTGCATATTCATTCAGTGGAAGCAAAAATAAAACATTGTTTTCTGAATTTGTGTTACAAAAAGAAAATTAGAAGCGTGGCGTGCCTTTGCATTCGACCCCCTCTACCCCGATACCCCCGAATAAAACCCGGCACAGACGACTGGCTTCCGAAGTAGGCTTACTGGTAAATGGTCCATCTGTGTGCAATTTAATCTCGTTATAAATTATTCAGCTGGTCTGTGAAGGCCTCTGAGGTTTGTCAGAGAACATGAGAGTAGAAACAACGTTGTGAGGACCAAGGAACTCAGCAGACAGGTCAGGGGGAAAGTTGCAAGGTTAAGCTATTAAACACTATCCCAAGCTTTGATCATCTTACCGAGCTCTTGTTTAATTTATCATTTGAAAATAGCCTGACTGCAGTCCTATCAAAGACATCTCAACTGGCAAGCCGAGCAAGGGAAATAATAATTACAGAAGCAGCCAAGCCACCCATGCAAGGATCCATAGCTCATGTGGGACAACCTGCTAACAGAGCAACTGTTTGTTGTGCACTTGACAACAAAGCAGGCCTCCTGGTGGCTCTTCTGTAACGCTGGTGGTCATCGTGGAGAAGAGACAAGAAATAATGTAAGCCCTTTCGGCTGCTTCCTTATTCAGGGGTCACCAGTTGCCACAGCAAGTCATTAAAATTTGCACACAGACTTGACAAAATGTTTACCCTGAAGCCCTTCCTGATTGTTTTCCCACCGAGGTCCCACTCATGAAAGACGCAGACTTAACCCTGATACACCACAAAGGGACAATGAAAGACATTGTTAGATAAAGCCGCAAGAAGTCCCATTTGCAGCTAGCGATGTAGAGGACACACCAGGTGGAAGAGGGGTGTTATTGTTGGGTGAGATCAAAACACATTTTGTTTGCCCCCCCCCCCCCCCCCCCCCGCCCCCATCGTTATATGGGGGGCCAAACTAACAAACTAACTAACATTGCACAATCTTCTGAAAACACCATCCCTGGCGAGAAACATGGTGGTGGCAGCATCATGCTGTGGGGATGTGGTTCTTCAGCAGGAACAGAGGAGCTATGCAGAGATTATGAAAAAGTAATAGAGCTAAATCCAGGGCAACCCTGAAGAAAAAAAAAACAGAACAAAAGAAAAAAAGCTACACATGAGCCAGCGGATACAGTCTGAAAATTGCTGTTCACAGATGTTCTTTGTCCATTTGTCTGAGCTTTAGCTATTTCACCAAGCAATGCAAAACTAAGAGACATGGTCTGAGGTTTCCCTGCCAACAGGACAAGAACTGTAAACCTACATGCAGAGCTCCAGTCAAATGGTTTAGCAAATCATATTCATCAGTTAGAACGGTCTAGTCAAAGTGCAAATTGAAATTCAAAAGAGAATTTCTAGCAAGTCGAGCAATTTTCACATGCTCTTAATTGTAGCGTTATACCTCAGGGTCTAATTTCTGTGAAAGGTGGTCCTACAAAATACCAACCTCAAGGGGGCAGATTATATGCCTCAAAATAATTTTAGACTTCTTTTATACCACATACCTTTAAAATTTTTATGTCCATAAAATAATTAGACCATGTGTCATTTTTCTTCCACTTATGCATTACTTTTTGTTGGGGTATCACATAAATTCCCAATAAAATCCATTAAAGTTTGTGGTTGCGGCATAACACAAGGTCAGAACATTTCTACTGACGTGACTACTTTTGTAAGGCACTGCATAAAACTATATAAAGAAGAACGCCTTTCTTTCAGCTGAAGATATACTTGTCTGATGTTATGCATGATAAATAATAGTTAAGATAAACACAAAACATAAACACAAAATATTCCCTTTATTTTTTTTTTCCTACCTTAAGACTACACAGGGTCACCAATGTAGCTCTAAGAGGTATCTACATTTGCATTTTATTTACAGCTTACTTGGATGTCCTCATATTTACACAGTCAGAAGAAGCGCTAAAAACACAGTGTTGAGAACAAACCGAAACTCAAAATGAGTCCAAAAACTTTTAGAAAAAGATACAGTCTTATGACGCAACAATTATCAGTGCAATATTCCACAATGCAAATATCCTTCATTCATATTATGCTGAACATACATATTGTTTTTTTCAGGGAAAAAAATGCCACTGAGTCAACCAACATCATCAGAAAACAGCAAAAAAAATAAAAATAAAAATAAGAGTCTTGTCCAGTTTGCTTTATCGTTTGTACAGATTGAGACACTCAATCATGCTCTCACCAACAATAGACGCACAGACAAGTCTATATGGGTGATGGGATAATGACAGCCAAGAGTGTGAAGTGGCTCGGCATAGTTCAAAAAAGGTACCAGATGTCAAAGCGATGTCACAACTTTCAAAATAGTCTCCTTATGAGTTTTCACATCATGACATTTTTAAATGAGCACAAGTGAACTGTCCTTTGCAGTATCCACCAGGAGGAGGGTCGTGAACAGAGAAGGTGTGTGTGTATGTGTGTGTGTGTGTGTTTGTTGGAGGGGGGGTCACAGATGCATGAGGGACCAGAAAGTGTCCATGTGGGTACTTTGCAAAAGTTGGGTGTGTATAGACAACCTTTAGTCTGTAAACGGGAACCAGAACACCTGCAGGTCAAATGCATTTCCTCCAACTAAGAGGAGCCCTATTCTGGAGAAAAGCACTTTCTATGCTGACCTGCGGGCAGCCCTTAGGGCAAAGGCAATTTGTATCTTTCATCAGACCCACGGTGCAACCCAAAGCCCATTTATCTCTGCAGCCAATATGCTAATGGAGCATGTATGACTGAATTAACTGCTTTCTTTGACCTTCTCTCTAGCTGCGCACTTTTAAAAAACATTTTTGTCCAAAGCTTAATTTGATTGGACACCGTGTTGTGGAATACTGACTTTAACACCTCGGTGCTTCCCAAAAGGAATCAAGATCCACAAAAAAAGAAAAAAAAAACAACAACAGTGAGTCTAATGAAATACACAGTAAGGGGATTTAACTAAACCATCCTCATTGTTTTATTCCATGTGTTCATACACCCCAAGTATTGTTCGAGTACAACAATCAACAATAAAAGGGACACTAATTCACATTGTTTTTAAATTCACATTTGTTATACTGTCAATTCATATAGCTATTTATAAAACAAAAATGAAAATATAATTCAAAACCAGTCCGATAAAATACCTTTCTGTTCATTAATACACACAATGATTCCACAGTATTTTCTTACAGGGTTGGCTCTTAATGTCGTTTTATGATTGAGTTGTCTGACCACGGACTAAAAAAATAATAAAAAAATCTATCCTATAGTTTGAATTACCAAAATGCGGGTAAAAATGAAATAAAAGGCAAATATAAATCAAATATATCCTTTCATTTGATTTATTGCAGCAGAAACTCAGTAAATTAGAATATCATAGAAAAGTTAATTACACACACATATGTGATATATGTCCTGTGTTTATTTTTGATTATTTTGATGGTTATCGCTCGTGGTTAGCGAAAACCCCCAATTCTGCCACAAAAAGCCATTGCTAAAAAAGCTGGCTGTTCATGGATACCTGTGTAATAGAAAGTTGAGTGGAAGGAAAAACTGTGGTACAAAAGGTGCACAAGGCAACAGGGATAACCACAGCCTTCAGAGGAGTTTCTCTGCATAATGGCCAAAGCCACAGTCAATGCATTGTGAATTTTCCTAAACTCTGGATTTGACTTAAAACCCCTGTAATTTTTAAGATAAGATAAGATAGGCTTTATTTATCTCACATTAGAGAAATTCACTTGCCACATCGGCTCATAAGAGAAGGTGCAAAAGTAGGAAATACCTTCACTACCCTGCATTTTTTCCCAATAAGCTTTCTTGTACTTGGAGAAAGCGCTGTATGGACAACCAGCAACAATAACTGTTCAACAGCAATGGTTTGAGAAGGTTGTCACTAACTTTCTTTTACCCATGATTTGTGAAGGAAATAATGTGTTCATAATATATAAAAAAACATAAAATATTTCACTGCGTAATAAATCTGTAAAATATAGGAGCCTCACTGTTTTGAACTGATTTACCGAAATAACTCACTCCCTAATGACGTTCTAATTTACTGAGATTGCAACATCATACAATTTAGGACTAGAGAGCCTTGCGGCAGGTTCATATCCGTTGAGCTTTTCCACATTTCTCTCCTGTTACACACAAAAAGTTCATGTTTTCTACAGGATTTCGTGCGGTTTCGATCAATAATGTCTGACAAACCTCAGAAATCTTCAGGTAACAGCTGGATTTATATTGAAATACAATTGCGGACCGGCAAGGGGACTTTTATTAAAGAAAAAGGGGTCTGAATACAAAAATGTGCGGTAGAAGTAGAAAGAGAAGGATAAATGGTTTCCCAAGTTTTTATGGTTGTTGTTAAATTAGGTGAATTCTGAAGGCAATTAGCTGCATTTTATCCATTCACGGGGCTTCAGTGTAAAGAGCGCTGAACAGAAACACAGATTAAACTTTTTAGATTTAAAACACTACTTTTTGTCGGTCTATTATATAAAACCCCAATTCAAATGCTGATGTTTATAACTGTAACTGGGGAAAACGTAAAATCCCAATGGATATGAGTCCTTCTGCGAGACACTTTCAGAAAGTAATTTTTTTTCACAGATTTTGTACTTGATAAAAAAGGCCGAAGTGCACATTTCGGGGAGCACATGAACCTTCGGACGTAAGACCACAAATGAGCACAAAAGCCTCCTCTCATAAAACTCCAAGACATCACACAAATGGAGGTGCTTTGACATGTTCAGCTGTGGTTTTGATGAAGGGTGTTACGGCCAACAGAAATCGCTCTTTCATTATTTATGGACGACAGGGTCTATGAGGGTTTCAAGTATAAAAAAAGGAGTGATTAAAAGAGATGGAATCTCCTTGGCTGTGGCGCAGAAAAAGGCAGAATGGAGCAGGCTTGTGAATTACAATCTGCAAAAGTCTGGCAGCAGAGACAGAGAGAGCCGGTGAGACGCAATGCATCACCAAAACTCCTCTCGGAGTCCCTCGAACAGAATCACCAACACGGATGAGAAAATGGGAGTCACGAAAATAAGCCATAAGACATCACATATTTCCATCCTCTAGCAGCCGCACTTGAAGGGCAAAGACTGGTAAAGAATCCTCAGAAGGGGAAGGGCACTCTTCTGTCAGTACAGTGCAACTGTTTGCAACCGTTGTCTTGTTTACAGCATTTTAAAAACCAAGTCGGGCACAGTCAAGGAAAAAAAAAAATACGTGGTCATGTACACAACTGTCTTTGGCAAGAAGTCCCGTTTCCTACAGCTGAGTCCGTCACTCGAAAAGCTCGTGTTCATGTCACCTTCGGCCCATTTCACTCTGTCTCATGAAGTGAATGTTGTTGACACTGTCTGCCAGCTCCGGGTACTGGTCAACCGAAACTACATAGTATCCATCGTAGCCTTGCACCTTCCCTGAGCCCAGAAGCTGCTGCTTCTCTCCCTCAGTCCAGGTTCTTGAGCCTTCCTCCCCGTCCCTAAGTCTCTGGCGCTCCCGGGCCCAGGCCTGGCCGACGGCCCTCTGCCGGGCCAGCTCCAACACGCGGGCTTTCTCTTCGTCCACGCTGCTGCCGTACCGCGTATTCAGAAGAAGTGCTCCGTACTGCAGCTGGATGTCAGTGATGCGCCTAGTCCTGCCATTCAGCACAGTGTTGACCTGAGACACGGTGACGTTGACGCCGTTTTCCAACGTGCGTCGGCCCACTGTCATGCCGATGAGGGCCAGGTCTCCTTCCACCGAGCCCAGTTTGACAAAGTGATGGGTGTCCATTCCCGCGATGGTGAAGTGAAGGTTTTGGAGATAGAACGCGTCGTTCAGAACGGCGGCCATGCGGCGCCCATCCTCGTTGGCCAGGCTGATGATGTCGGTGCTGATGCGGCCATCCCGGATGGCGAACTTCACCCCCTTCCCGAAGATAGAGCCGCCGGAGGCGAAGATCTTATTTCCCTCGGTCTGAGGACACCCGGCACTCTTGGCTTTGTAGATCTGACCGAAGCGTTCCAGCTTGACGAAAGCTTTGAGCTGCCTCTGAACTTCACACTGAACGCCCAGCAAAGACTGCAAAACAAAGACAACACCGGTTAGTCACAGCCCCAGCGACGGAATCAGCAGCAAGGAGGACTAATGTCTAAAATTTTCTGGGTGGCAATTTGAAATAGATGAAACAGAATAAAAATACTTTGTAAAAGTGACCCCTGCTTCTACAGAAGAATCGGAAAGGTTTGGCATGCATTTCTTCTCAGACCTCTTTACTCTGATACTTCTAAACCAAATTATGTGCAACCAAGTAGGTTCAGAAACGTCCAATCAAAGCTGACTGGCTTTCCTGTCCCTGCGCTGAACAAATGGATATACACACACCCTGATGCTGCCACCACCATGTTTCAGTATGGGGATGGTTCGTTTTAGGGTAAGATGCAGTTAGATAAGCATCAAACTGAACATCTTACTTCTTATGTAAGAAGTAAGATAGAAGAATACTAGTTAGGTTCTGTCTGAGGGTTGACTGTGTAGAAATGGAGTGCAGGAAGTTATAGAAACAGATGGTGCAGTAGATGGGGTAGGTATTAATGTGGAATATGCTATCTGAAGAGCTGGGTCTTTAAGAGTTTCTTGTATAAAGACTAGAAGGCTCGTGTCCCTGTACGGCATGTTCGGTTATTCCACCATTGTGGAATGACACATTAGAAGAGTCTGGATTTTCTTGTGTAGGCACAGTGTTACGTAGGCACTGTCGGCCCACAATCCCGTGACAACCAGACTTACCGAGTCTTACTGAGCCTTTGCGAGAGTATTGGAGTAGATGGGAGCCATGAGTAATAGTAGTTTAGTCAACAGAGTCTCCCACCTGAGCTGTGGATTTCTGCTGCTTCTCCAGATTTACCAGAAGTCTCTACATAATGCTATTTTATCCTGGCGTGTCAGTTTAAGCTTCTGAGTGCAACTGGTTTTTATTTAAGGGAATATTAGAAAAAAATTGGCTCAATAGAAAATGTGTGCCACACTTTTCAGCGGTGCTCTATAATTTCCCTTCAGTTTCACAATTATCTGAAAATCCAAAAATAAGTCTGCGGCTGTAACGGGAAAATGTGGAAAAGTTCACTTGGTATGAATTTTTTAGCAAGCCTGTAAAGTGTAAGACATCATTCACAATATTTACAAGATATTCACTTTTTGCTAACATTGCATTAGTTAGAAGTAAGTATCAGCTTACAGATGCTTCATTTCCAAATGTTAAATACTTCAAATTCAAAATTACATTAAGGATTTTTTTTTTGTACTGATACTGAAAACTTGATGAGACTGAATGTATTTTTTTTTTAAATCTTCTCTTTATGGTACAGGGTATTGGAAATAAAGTACAACATTCATATTTGATTTGAATATTATTGTTTATTTTCTACCATATTGTGCTACAAAATACTAATGAAACAGCTTTTTTTTTTTTAAATGCCCAGAAAACAGATCCGACGCTTTGTAGCTGTGAATAAATCACTATATGGTCAATGTAACTGCGGAGGTGTTTGTCAGCAAATGCAAATCTCTAAGATCACACAAATTTGAAATAAGGGGGAAACCTGCTGTCTTCTGACAGCACTGCTGGGCCAAATATGAAACAGGAGTTTGTTGGTAACTAGAGAATGCAGCACGACTCATTCTGTAAGGGATCAAAGGAGATACCACATCCCCCCCAGCCAATGTTTATGCTTGGTCCTAATATTACTTGACAAGAGATATTCCTCAAAAAGCAGGAAAGAAGAAGAAAAAAAAACAAAACAGAGAGGATGATGTGAAATGGAAGCTGGCCAAGAAAACAACGAGGCAGTCGCCTGGGCGCATGTGAGCGGCAACCAAACGGCTCTCAAAAGGCTGTGCCTTCAAGTCATCCGCCAGCATAGGAGGCTCGGAGCATCCTGAGGAGCTCTTGCCAAGCAGTAGCATGCAAAGCCTTGCGGACAGTTTTCTATTCCTGACTCTCTGCGCCTCACAGTCAGAGCGTGGCCGTGGGCTGAGGGACTGATGGCAGCACGGCGCTCTGCAGCGAGCAGCGTGTCTGACCATTGGTTGACATCGCGCAGCATCAGATCCTGGATGAACACATGTCACATGAAGGAGACGAGGGGGCACATGCGCTCTTGGGGTGCTCGTGAGCAGCGGCCTGGCGGCGGTGGTGGTGGGATACTTCACACAGTGCCGCTCCATGTTTGTTTACCTCGCCACCGTGTGACCTGTTCAGCTGTTCCAAGGGCTGGGGGGTGGGGGGGGGGGGGGGGGGGGGGTTGCAATGTCCTCCACTTTACTGAAAGAGCCTCAAGGGAAAGTCTAAGAGAGGCATCAGTCACATAGCAGGGGGTGCTATGAGCCTCCAGCAAAGCCCTGATTGACAGATAGAGCCCCGCGCATCGCAGACCTCATCTGTCTGGCTGCTCACGGCACTTTTCAATCTCTGCGCAGATCGAGCAGCATCACAAAACAGGGGCTTAAGCAGGCAGAGATAGAATGGGCGCTGTTCTTTTTTCCCCCTGAATAAAATACAATCAAATGCCAAGGTATAGATGTACAACATGCAGTTTTTAAAGTTCTATTGATTCTCGAAAGAACCCAATACCTTGCTGGGCTTATCTGGCCATTTGCGCTGAGGATCAGCCTGGCATTAACCATCTCAGGGCATCCTTTCAGAGAGAGGTATTCAGGATAAAAATATCACACCACAGCTCATGAACAGGATGAGGAATAATCATCTGGACCCAGCGTGTGTGCTGAAGGCAAAACTTTCTCAAAGACATGAAGAAAATCTTCAAAATGAGGCATACCTAGCAATTCAAAGCCTCGATTATTACACAGTTTTGAGTTATTTAGGTCTCTAATGGGTAAGCAAGAACTCAGAGGCTACATTTCTAGATACACCTTTCAATTTATATAATGTTGTTCTGCTTTCTGATAAAAGGAAAGAGAAAATATTCTCAAAACCAAATATATTATGATGAGCTACAGTTTTAGTCGAAAAAGAGTGCTTGATAAGGTAATCCGTCATTTAAACAGAGAGCGGCGTTAGGAGGCATAGGTCTAAACGACCCTTATATGTATTGCTGTTAATTCACATCTACTGCAAAACCACAGAACTGAAAATAGATGAGGTGCTGTTTGGGTTCTGCGTTGCTTCTCCTTTGTAGTCGATCCCAGGAGCTCTCCGCAGGAACACATCCAGCATCACTCTATACATTAGGCATAGAAAATGTAAGTGCTCTCCAAAAAGCCATGAAATACAGAAATTCCTTTATCCCTTTAATCCAGTTTGAAGAGTAGGTTCAGGCCTACTTCCAGCCTATTTTAAAATTAGATGTTTGAAAGGCTCGCGCAGCATATTTTAGAGCCAGAAAACAAAAAGATCATCAAAATAAGAAACAAATAAATCACAATTGGCCTTTTTATTGCTGTAATTCAGTACTTTTTCCCCCCTGGGTGGCCATTGCTTTATGGTTCTTCACTGTCCTTAGCCATTACGATAGCCATTTTCAGTCTCGCTTTTGCACACATTACTTGTTGCTTTTGACATCGAAAGCAACAAGCCTGAGCACAACTGAAAAGATGTAAAATTGATGACATAAATCCTTTAAATGATATCATAAATAATGAAGCTTAGTGGCTATGAAATTCTGTCTATAAAAGTCATGAACCAAATGAATGAGAACTTGAAATGTAAAAACTTAAGGGCAGTGCTGTATCAATCAGAAATCTGGAGATAGATGTTAAGTCTGTTTATTATGCGATGTTAGTGTGGCGGTACTTATGTCTTGCTGCTCAGACCAGAGGTCAAACCCATTTATAACCTTCATTATATCCTCTCGGTAGCTTTGAAACGTACACATTATACACCAACAAGCACTCTGTGTTAAGGTAACAGCCAGAGTGTCATGCAACACAAGTCCACCCCCCTCCATGGGTGCCATTCGCTTGTCTGGCTGTAACCAAACCCATGGAAACAACAGTGGCCTTTTTAATAATTCAGGTGAGTAGGGGGCGACCTAAAAGGGCTGATACAAGTGAGAATCAGAGCATGTCTACCACTTCTCAGACCTTGGCCAGCCGAGTAAAACCGAGACGAAATCGATGGCCGTTGGTGGAGTGGAATGGGGAGTGAATTTCCCTAATGGCACGACAATTACAAGAACTGTTTAGCCTGACCCCATTCCCCAAGATGGGGATGAGGGGGCAGAGACCTGGCTCACAGGGCCGTGTTTGGCCTGGTAGTTAGCAGCTCCCCTGGGAATGTGGCTACAAAGAGCATGCTCATTTGCTAATGACGGGCAAAAGGGAACGGGACAAAGGCAGAAGGCGATACTTTGGGGTGAAAGCTGAGATAGACGAGTGACTACCTTGGTGCTGTCCCACTCCTGCGTCTTGATCTGGGTGCGGACCAACTCGTAGGAGGGCTCCATGCTCTCTGTGTTCGGTTTGCGATAGCCGGGGATAACATTATACAGCTGGAAGCCAAAGGTCACCAGCCAGCTGTTCACATCTGCGGAGGAGAGGTTAAAAACAAAAAAAGTCAAAACTTCTGCACAGATATTCCAGGAGGCAGACGAACAAAGGATGAAACATGATCAGTTTTGTCAAATCTGATCAGTAGGCATTCTGTGGTTAAGTGGCTGCCTTCTTGAAATGCTCCTCGTTCAGGAAGAGCACTTGATTTGGTTGTCAGAGTGGCTGAGCCATCCTGAACACTCAAGCCCATGTTGGTGATTCATGTCCACTCCTGCAGATGCCCCACTAATGACACACAGCTGGATTCCAGAAACAACATCCGAGCACTGCTGCCGCTAATTATGGACTGTAATTTCATGTCACCAGAGAACCTCGACAGAAAGATATTTTGAACACTCAGTGGGCTCCTCTAACAGGACTATTTCTCTAATGAGATGCGCGGGGAGGCAAGTGACATTTCCAAGATTTAACTCTGTGCAATCACGATAATGCGATCCATCTAGAAGCAGCAGCCATCACGGTGGTTCTCGCTGCTGCTGCTGCAATCCACTTTGGATGTTATTTGCCGGAGTGCTCGTTCCCCCTTGAACTTTTTCGGGGTTTTTTTGCCACGTTGAAGCCGCAAACTTCAACGTGTTTTATTAGAAATCAGTCCCGCTGAACATCACAGGGCACTTGTACAGTGGAATGGAAATGACTGCTGTTTTCGACTGTTTTCATTCAGACAGTTTTATACAGATGTACCCGAACACCACCAAACAATTAGATCCAGAAGTCCACCTTGCGGGTAATTTAATGTCAACATAAATAAAAATAAAAAAAGTTAAAGTCTTGCCAGAAGTTCGTGGTTGCATTTAGGTCTGGACTTGGCCATTCTGTGGCCATGTTAAACTGTGATTAAATTATACACAGCAAGACTCCATTTACTAATTACGTTTTTTTTAAAAGTAAATGGTAAAAATGGTAAAAATGCAAATCATACAGAAAATCAAAACCCATATATCCTTTACCGATAATCTAAAACCCATTCTCCAGTCTGTGTTGGTCTGTCAAACAAAAACCCTAATGAAACACATTAGGGCTTCTGGTCTTAATATGGAAAAATACGGAAAAAAAAGTCCACTGGGTAATGGCACTTTTCCAAAGAACTGTAAACATGATCATTTTAAGACCACAGAGAAACATGTCAGGGAGCAAAACCCGTTCAGTTGGCGCCATTCGTGTCCAGCTCCTGTTATTGACAGCCGAATCACTGCCACGGCACACGGGTGGCAGCAGATTGCCAATACAACACCAGGGTGCACAGCAAAGCTTTTTTTAAACAAGAACGTGTTTGGGAACAATGAAAGGACCACAGTCATTTAGTGAATGGAATTTAAATGTCAGTGCCATCAATCACAGTTGTAGCAGACCCACTGCAGTATATCTACTGGTCTGTTTAGTATTCAGAGCCCCTGATGGAGGACTGCGAAGCTGAACGCCGCTCTCATTGGAAGGAAGTTAAATGACTTTGTTGAAGCAAAAGAAGTTGAAAGCTGGATCCCAATTAAACAAAAGGGGGCCTAATTTGGCGTTTGACATGGTCCAGAGGAAATGGAAGCAGGATAAAAGGCAACAAAATATATATTTATATCATATTCTCTATACATCAAGAAATATTATGCAGGTATCACAAAGAAAAATGAAAGCAAAATTAGAAATTCATGAATGACTGAGGCTGATTGCTTTATCTGCAGAGGATTTACTGAGTATCGTTAACATGGTCTCCCTTCCAGCCTCTGAGGTTGATGCAACCAGCCCCGGCTATGATTTCTATGAATCCATTGTGCCCTCCTGTTCCCCACTGCGGTGCTCTCACTGTCATTTGTCCTCCCCCTAACACAAAGGAACAGCGAGTATTTCTGTGAAGGATCTGAGTGTTCAACGGCAGAGAGGGCTTGGTCGTAAAGCACGGCTCCCCCTGAACGCTCTCAAAATGATAGCCGCTGGGCGTGTGCAGAGGCGTGAATGCATAAACACAGTGAAACCCGACATCAGCGAGGGAGTTCTGAAACATCAACTAAGCACAGGTCTTTCGAATTAAATTTAGGGGGGTGGGGGATCTCCCTATCTTTGGGAGAATTGATTTTCGGGATACAAATGTAGAATAAAAATAAAAACCTGATTTCAGCAGAACATTTCTTCTCGAAAGATGAAGATTACGGTTTGGGTCTACACCCCGTAAACGGTGTTTAAATAATCATCAGTGATTATTTTACAAGTCATTTTATATCTGTACAGGAGCTGCCATCTATCTGCATGGTTAAGCAATAGCAATACTTATTTTCCGTATTCTACTCCTGCTTTCCACTTTTTCGTTGTCAACATCACAGAAACCCTCACAATTACTGCCACCTGCGGTACATATTTGTAAAAAAAGGATAGAAGAAATTCGTCTGGTTTTGAATTAACATAATCTTACGCAAGCTTTCCCTGACTGAAAAGCCAAACATGTATTTCCTTTACTGGAATGGGAATTCAAAAACGAGCCTCTCTGCCATGTCACATTTTTACACCCTAACTTTAAAAATATTTTCTCTTGTCTCGTCCCATTTTCTAAGAGTATATAAAATAAATAAAACTGTCTCCTCATATTCATACCATAGGGATATATGGTTAGCTATTTTTCTTGTAGCAATTACATCACTTTTGAATCTACATTTCTCTTACTTGAGTTCTTGTCTTTCCTATTTTGACAAGTGGCAAAGATAAATGATTCCATTTGTTACATCATACTTATACCACAGAAGAAAATATTGTTAGGTTTTAGTAGCCATTTCCCAACTTGTATAAATCATCATACTTCAATATGATGTTTTTTGTCATTCCCATTTTCTCATATGTGTTACTTAAGTTTCATGTTTTCCAGTCTTTCCCATTTTGAAAATTATCTTAGAGAGTTTTGTTTCATATTTATATGCCAGGGAAAAAAAAAAAAATCAATAGCCAGTTGTAGCCATTTCTACACTCAATGACGTCAACATGTATCCTTTAACATTTATTTGCACTGCAAGGCTTGTGGCCTTTTGAAGTAACGATAAACGAGACATACTTTTGCAGGATCACGTTTTAAAGTTTAAAATCACTGAATTAGTTTCACTCTTTGTCTGTTTAAGTCAAATGTCTTGGGAGAAATTACCTGTCATGTAGCACTTTGTCTCCTCGTTATTGCTGAGTGGATTGTTGTTCTTAAACATGTACAGGTTGAATGGTACGATGTGATTGTTGTTCAGACGACCCCAGATCTCGCGGTCTGGTGTGGTCCAGCGGCCGGCGAGGACATCGTAGTCCCTTCTGCCCATGTGGACCAGTTTACTGAGGGGCTCGTACAGTCCTCCTTGGTAGCCGATTATAAGCTGGAAGCTGGGATTGGTGTCCAGGTAGACTTCTCCGAATGCCGTGTGGAGGATTTGCTTGATCATGAGGCCTGAGCCGCTGAACACAGCGAGAGGCGTGCCGATGTTGTCACACGCCACGTAAAACTCGTCCCCGCTGCTCAGCTCCATGGCGAAGAGGTGTCCCTGCAGGTCGTAGTACAGCGAGGCGATCTCGGAGCTGGAGTGGTTGTACATGTGGGTGACCCGGGTGGGGCTCGACAAGTCCGCGTAGAAGAACTGCAGATGGTGGCCCGTGCTGCTCCTGCTGGAAACCCTCCGGCCCAGGCCATCGTAGCGATACTTGATGCTCCAGCCGCTAGCTTTGTTGTACACCTTCGTCAGCAGGCCCGCTGAGTTGTACTCAAAGTAGTCGTTCCCTCGCTGCCTCAGGAAGCCGTCCTCATCCATCCTGTACGTCACGTCTCCCAGGCGGGTGATGCGGTCTCTGATGTCGTAGCGCAGCGGGGTGAGGCGCGCGCTGTTCCCGGGACTGAGGAGGTGCAGGTTGCCGTTCAGGTCGTAGCTGTACCTCCACAACGGCTTGTCGTTGATGGAGACCACCTGGAGCTGACCGTCGGCGTCGTACTCGTAGGTGTAGCGTGTGGTGTTGGCGTAGGGTCCAACTTTGAGCTCCTTGGCCACCACACGCCCCATGTTGTCGTACTGCACCATCATCCAGTACATGAGTGAACGGAATATCTCGTACTGGACCTCCTTCACTCGACCGTAGGCGTCGAAGTGTTTGGTGTGGGTCATCACCGCAGTGGTTATAATTTGATTTATGTCGTAATAGATGACTCCAAACTTGCCGAACTGTTCTGTTTTGCCCGACACGTCGTCATAGCGGTACAGGTCGATGGGTAGCGGCGTTTCGTTAATGACTGCCTGCATGCTGGTCACGCGGAAGCTGTTGTCGTAGACATAGTCGAACCTGGCGTTGACCATGCCCTCCTCACTGAATCTGAAGATCTGCCGGTCGATCAGCGGGCCGATCTGCCTGTAGCGGATCGTGCACGTGAAGCCTTCGCTCTGCAGGTTGACGGTCTTCAGCATTCCCGCCATCTCGTCGTAGGAGAAACCGATGCGAGTGGTGTCGTAGAGGATCTCCAGCAGCTTGGAGAGCTTCCCGTATTTGTAAATCACCCTGCGGCCGGTGCCCAGGTGGGTGGTCTGCAGCAGCTGTCCGTCCTCGCTGTAGTCCTGGAGCACCGACGCGTTACCTTCAGGGGGGCGGTAGGTGTTCCTGTAGTAGCCGATAGAGCGGGACGTCTCCAGGGTATGCCGGGCTACGTTGGGCATGGTCACAGAGGACAGTCGATCATTTTTGTCAAACTCAAAGATATACTGCCTCTGACTGTACAGAAGAAGCACCATGGACTGTAAAGAGACAGAAAAGGGAGACAGATTATTATTATTATTAAACAGTGTCTTTTGAAATAAAAATACAAAAAAATCACATTGTCTTGTACACTGCAAAAAAGAGAACTAAAAATAAGGAAAATTTTGTTGAAATGAATGTATTTGCCCTTAATTTGAGCTGGTAAATGAGATGATTTGCCAATGGAATGAGTATTTCTACCCCTAAAATAAGATAATTACATATTCTGCACTTGAAATAAGATGATGGAGATGAATTGTTCCTATTTCAAGTGCAAAAATCTTATTCCATTGGCTAATAATCTTATTTACCTGCTCAAATCAAGGTAAAATACACAGATTTTTAAGAAAATTTTTCTTATTTTTAGCTCTATTTTTGCAGTGTAATAACCATAAATATTAATTAACTTTTTTTTTTTAAAGGATTCTATGTGACCAGGGTAGGCAAGGACAACCAAAGCAGTAGCCATGCTTCCACAAAGACCCAGTGGCCTTTACAAAAGAATGGCAAGGAGAAGGCAACTATTGCAAAACACACACACACAAAATAAGAATTTGCCATGAACCATACAGGACACAAAGCAAACATATAAAAAAAGTTGCTCTGGTGAGATGGAACCAAAATTGAACTATTTGATTTGCATGCAAACAACGCCGACAACCTAAACACAACATCTCCATAGTGAAGTATGGTGGTGACAGCATCATGCCATGAGAATGCTAAACAATCCTGGGTGGGAAAAAAAACAAACACTTTAAGATGTATGACTGAGCCAGAGGTTCACCTTCCAGTAAGTCATCAACCCTTTTTATATATATTGAAACCCATGTTTCATAAACCTCACCCTTCACGCTAATGCACAACATTACCTTGGTAAAACTACTCCCCCTGATATACACTGACATTTGCATTTATAACACGAGAATGTGTAAAATGTAAATACTCGCTCAAAACACTGCATGTAATGAGTTTCCTGCTGCAATTCCACTAGTTACATAAATACTAAGGATATGTTTGATTTGAATTATTTTTAGGAAGATGTGACCTCCTAAAATTAAGATGCAGGTTGGAAATGTAGATAACAAATCAGTCTTAAAACGTGAAACATGAAATACCTTCGACATTTAGGCCAGCATGTTATCAGACACATTTTAAACTGTGAAAGTTGAGAACTTTCTTTTCTCCTTCCATTACAATTAACATTTCTTGTTTCTAGCCCATGAGCTCTTGTGATATGGATGGGATGGAGCAACAAAGCAAAGCAGTTTATAGAAACAGTAAACGGTGTCTTTAAATCATATGCAAAGTTGTCTCACCACGCTGCTGAAAAACTTGTGCTGTGCTGTTAAAAAGGTGACTGGCTACAGTTTTTTATCATACATTTCTAAGCTGGAGAACAGCGGCTCTTTACCTTCCCCCACAATCAAACCTTTAATTAGAGAGCAGAAGGCGACATATCTTGCCGTTCTTTTCATCTGAGCTATTTCTGGTTGAACTTTGCTGTCAGAGTGCGGTAACAAAGATTCATGTCTGCAACGCACCAGACACTTTTAATTATGTTTTGGCTGATATTTGTGCAAGAGTCTTTCAGGGCACAGCAGATACCAGCTCGGAGAATTGCAAGTTCATTTTTATATCTTGTCTAATATCTTCTGTCAACTTTCCTATGCAAACACACCTTTTATCTGTTCACTCTTCAACCGTTTTTATAAGCAGTTTTATATTTAAACCATTTATTTGTCTTTAAAGCTTTAAAGGTGCATACCTTTTCAAGGTAAGTGTAGGTCCAGGATTTACCATCAGCAAATATCTGGGACGTGATTCTGCCGTTCACGTCGTACTCCATGCGCACGGACATGGTGCCCCTCTGGATGCCTGCCACATGCCCCCCGGGGGAGTAAGTGACGTTAACGCCATTGAGACGGCTGCTTGGGGCCCACAGAGTGGGCCGGCCGGCATGATCGTAGTGGATCCGTAAGGTGAACTTCCTGTGATCGTCGTAGACCTTTTCTGTCCTGGTGATCCGATCAAAGTCCAGCGAAAGCAGATTCCGGTTATGAACCTGTTGGGATAGAGGCAGGAAATTAGACCCCTACTGCAGCTCTAGTGAAAACAGCAAAAAAAAAAAAAAAAAGTTGTGGAATGAATGATGGGTTGGAAGTTTAAAGTGAAGGAAAGACACTGGTGCACTTCTTTTTAAGAGGAGAAGCTGTAACATAGGCATTTAATCAGAAAGGGATTATTCTTTTATTGTTCTCATTATAGCTTTTAATTTTAACAGAGGAGCCCTATCTCAAGACAGCAGGAGCAGTTAAAGTAATGAAGAATTCCCATAGTTCTTTGTTTGTGTTGAGACTCAGCAGTCAGAGCAGGACTGTGTCTAGTTTTGAATTAGACATTAGAGTCACATTGATCATCAAAAGTCCCTTTCTCTGCACACTAAAAAAAATACTTATGAGGCGCAGACTATTTTCATTTTAAACTTTGACGTGTCTGCAATTCACAAAGGAAGAAAAAGGAATCTCTAAATCCAACTGGGCTAAGAAAGTGGTTTAGGTGATCTGAGAGCTTGAGTGAAAACAAGAAGCTCCAGTTTCTGTTTGCTCAAATTAGAAAATAACTGACATGAACAGTGTAGACTTTAAGATGCAGATTCTTTACTGTAGCCACACACAAATCATTCTTTTTTTTCTTTTTTTTTAACAACTTTGACAGCTATCTATTCTGATTTTGGTGATTCCTATTTTCTTTCTAAAGTACCATAACAAACACAGTCATTCATGAAATATTTGTTTTAAAAGGCAAAACGAAATTTTTTACAGCCAGAAAGACAACTTGATCTTGAAAGTATAAAACATAAAAAAGAAAAACATTTCAATCAGCTTTACCATTCTTTTTCAAAGCAAATAAGACTTTAAAAAAAAAAAAACTTTCATGAAACAACAAAAAGCCTTTTCAGCCATGCACTTTTTCTACGCAACAGCTTTGACTCAAATCTTGCCATTGTCTGAAGCCGTCGACAGAAAACTAATTGTTTTCTTGATTAAAAAACTGGATTTTTTTCTTTCTTACTGGAATATTAAGAATGCGTGTGTCGCCACTTTGTGGAGACATAAATTAATGGAGTGCACACTTTTCAGACAAAGATCAGTTATTCAGAAAACACAGATGCAGACAGGTGAAGAGGATGGATTCCTTATTCCACACCAAATTAGTCTCTGTTTTCTAAAAATCTTTTTGCCCTGACATTATCAAATAATTGGAATACATGAGGAAATGTCATCGTCCTCATAACCTACTGTGCATCCTTAAGATGTATATGTTGTGTAATTATGCAAAAGCCCTTTAGATCTGTCTTGACAGTATTGCATGATCTTTCCAGATCTTTCAAATCCGAGTTATTTTTGTTTTACTAAGAAAGTCTTTGAGAACACCTTATCATAGCAACACATCCATTATTTCTTTGGAAGGTATCTGAGTTTTTGTAGATACATAATGTATAACTGTGTCATCTGGATACATTTGGCAGTTCACTGAGTATTAACTACTCTGACACACTGTTCTTTTTTTTTTTTGGAGATAAGATTAAAATCAATATATTGCATCATTTGACAAAGGAAATATTTGTAGTTTGTCTAGGAGAAATTTTCGTGGTTAACAGTACTAAAGGTTTATTTAAGCCCAGAAATACTGCCCTACAGCATATTCAGTTTAACCTAAACTGTTTGTATTATTTGTCAGGTATTTAAGCTACTGCTGTGACCAGACTTCCTTCTCCTAACCATAAGTACATCAAAAAATGTTATGTTTGTTGGTGTATTTAAAGAAGCAGCATTTTATTTTGAAGTATCTATTGAAAGGGGGGGAAAAAAACACATTTTTCACCATTTGACCTGACAGTTACAGGTCAGAACCGTTCAAAGCAAAATTGACCAATACTTCATATAAAATGGATTTTTCCCATATTAACCTTAGACCATCCTTTTTTTTTTTTTTTTTGGCTTAATAAAAATGTCGGGTATGGTTTAGAAATGTCAGTGGCTCAGAAGGCTGCTTCCAGCTAGTTTCTTGATTCATCCTACTGAGCAGGTCAGACAGGGACTTGCTAAGAAACACTCCCTTTCTTCAATCTCCCTTTGAGGAATGCATGCTTAGGTCTCTCATCTGTGAAGGGACAATTACACCAGAGGCAATTAATGCCACCGATACCCAATTGAGAGGATTACTTTAAGTAAAACCAAGAGACTTGAGAGTAGCAGCAATCCACGAACACTTAGAGCAGGCCGCAGAAATTCAACTCCAAGACTGTGGAGGACGAGGGTCGTTTAGTAAAGAGACAAGAACAGGTGTCTGTGCTGGTATTTGTATTCATTTTAATTTTTAAAGAGCAATAGGATTGCTTTCTTACTGACGTACGCAGGGTCACATACTTACTGGCATCTGTTATTGCAATATAATCTAAAACTATACGATTTTTGGAAACCTTATTTAAGTAAATCAAATGGGGAAAAACAATCCCACCAGATCTTTTGGTTTTCAATAAAATCCCCTTTGCTAAAAATTGGCACCTTTGCTTGTGCAACCCCCTTTTACCAATAGCATAGCACTTAGTCTCCTACTGTAATGTCTGACAAGGTTGGAGCATACAGAGAAAAGATTATCAAATGATTCTTCTTTGCATCATCACTCTAGACCAAAGTCAACTCTTTTGCAGTCTTTAGAATTAGGGTTTGGATATGGGATGGTCATGGAAGACGATAAACTGTGTCTGCTGTACCAGATCACAGTTTGAATTGGTACATAAGATGAATATTGCATATAGTATGCATTTTAGCCAAATCAGGCATAATTTTGAATAACTTTGACCACAAGGGGGCAGAAATGTGATTCCAATACAGTTATTGGTATATGTTATATGTGTATCAACAGGGATTAGTGGTATTCACATGGCACCTTGGCTTTGTGGTGGATTGAGGAATTTGTGACCATGGTGTACGACGGGGAAAGTTCAACATACTGAACTGTAATCCATTTATGTTGAAGAAGCATAACTCCTCCAAAGCAATCTACCATGTGCCATGGACTTTGTTTTATGGGGAAAATGTAAGACTCTTCCACATCTACTGAAACCCTTCAATCCTCCGTGTCTCAGACTATTTCCAAGGCAACAGGGCTGTGCTTTCAGTTCGGAAAAGTTTATCATGTCGTGTGAACTGATTTCCAACAGACTCATCTTGTGGAGGTGAGAAAGGGAAGAAAAGCAGCTGACAGCAGTGATCCAAAGATCCCATGAGAACGGAAACCCACTCATGGGGAATAATTTTCAAATTGGATGCAGTCTCTTAAGGGAATATCTCAAAGGATGTAGGAGTGTGGAAACAAACAAAAAAAAGGGAGATTGTTGCAGCTCACTACACTCACAACGGCAGATTTCTAACTGTTGTGTGAATAACATATTCCAGGGACGTCAAATCTTCAAATCAATAGGAACGATTTTTGTGTCAAGTGACATTCTCAATTTGTCATTTTACAAATCTGCCTTTAATCATTTCTGCTGATTTATTTAGTCCTGCGGCTGTTTCCTAAATAACAGCAGTTATGTGGTTTTTCAGTGCGGTAAAAGAACACATTTTTCTAGCTTGTATCTCTTTTGAACTGAACGACTCGCACGATAAGGCTCTATGATAACCCTAAGCTGTTGCTACACACATCTCAGCTTTGTCTCTGTTTTGTATTCAGTGATGAAGAGGATAAAGAGCGCTGTGATGGTGCAGCAGCCGCCCCAAGGGTTCTCTCATTATTGTAAATTAACAACCTGCCCAAACTAAGAGGAGGGTTTGTTATCGTTGAGGGATACGGTCACTGTGCCTCATGAATGTAAATCAAAAAGGAAGGCTGAGGAGGGGACGGAGAGCGCAGGAGGGATGAAGGACTGCAGGAAAGGAGAAAAGCGGGAACCTATTTAGCCTTCAGAAATGCAAAAGGCGGCACTGGAGCACAATGCGTGCCGTTCCACGGTGCGACAAAAGATGGTCCGAGGAACAAACAGGAAGTCAGACGGCAGGAACCTGCTTTCCCCTGTCGCCTCTGCTCACGGCGACACACAGCAAAGATATCTGTGAAGTCAGAGCTGCACAGCTGCATATCTGTTTTGTATTCCGATGCCCCCCGCCCTGCGCCCCTCCAGCCGAGCGCCGCGACACTCTCACCCAGCTGCCCACGTAATATCACTTGACATGTCACTCAAGGTCGCTCAATGATTCCAGCTTTGTTCATCCCCTCTGTTCTTGCCATTAGGCCTGCTCCCGTTTCCCATCTCACCCCTGGGGGCCGTTGTCTGTAACAGACATTAGACGCTTTCACTTCCAAAGGGGACGACAGGGCCATTAAAAGAACAGCCGATGACAGACAAAGTGGCACCTCCCCATTAGCAGCGTTGCCTCCCAGAGAACGGAGGAGACAACCTAAACTAAGTTGCTATTGGCTCTACACAGCCAAGACAAACAATGTATACAGAGTGTTATTATTTACCAATGGGTTCTATTTTGTTCACTTTAAGAAAAAAAAAACTTGTTGATTTTCTGTGAGCATGGCAATTTAGTCTCAGATCGCTTACCTGTACTTCAATTTAGACATGACCATTACAAATTAGAGCAGAAGATGACTCAGATTCATTATCTTGCATCTGTTTAACATCAGAGAAAGGCTAAACAACGTTAAGAGTAATGTCAAAGTCCTCCTAAGACCATGTACAGTGAACTGTTAGAGATCAATAGTGAAAAAAAACAGCCTCATGAAGATCAAAAAACACACCAGACAGGTAAGCGATAACGTTGCAGAGGAGACTAAAGCAGGGTATGTTATAAAACAATATACTAAACTTTAAACATCTTACAGTACACATCCAAAAAAAGAACAGAGATTGTATGGCGCCTAAAACAAACATATTAAGACGTGGTCATCCACCTAAACTGACAGACTGAAAAAGGAGAGCACTAATCAGAGAAGCAGCCACGGTAACCGGAGATGCTGAAACGCCTCTAGCCAAACAGAGGGCCATCCACAAAAACTTAAGATTGGGGCGAATGTTCAAAAGCAAAACAACATGCCTAAAGGTTCATTCTGATCTACAGCGCCATGGTTTAGATCAAGGCATATTCATGTAATAGAGTTCCGATAATTCAATAACAATTTATATCGTTTATATCATTATATTGTTTATATGTGGTGTTAAAAAGTACCCTGTGAAAAAGGGTCTACAATAGTACCACTATATTGAAAAGCAAAATAGATTTCTAATACAAAGGCTCCGAATAGAAAATTTTGAACATGGCAATAAGTCAGGAAGCTTTCTAGCTAATCAGCTTAAAATAAATAAGGAGAAAACTACTATATTTGCAGTTACAGATTCAACTGGTAATACAGTAAGTGAACCAGAGTGTATAAATAATACCTTCCGCGATTTCTACAAATCTTTATACACACCACAGATAAATCCATCAGAGAAGGATATTAAGCAATTTCTGGATAAAATTACACTTCCTAAATTATCAGATAACCAAAGAATGACACTGGATTCCCCGCTGACAACAGCTGAAACCCAGGAAGCTCTTAAAAGCATGCCTAATAAAAAGGCTCCAGGTCCAGATGGATTCCCCACTGAGTTTTATAAAGAGTTCTGGAATATTCTAGCCCCAACGTTCCACAGAATGTTGCAGGAAATACAGGAAAAAGGTAGATTTCCAGCTAATATGAACTCTGCCACCATCAGCCTTCTGCTCAAGCCAGACAAAGATCCTGTGTTGCCCACTAGTTATCGTCCCATATCCTTAATTAATGTGGATATTAAGATAATCTGTAAAGCTTTAGCAAAAAGATTAGACAAAGTAACTCCTCTCATAATACATCCAGATCAAACTGGTTTCATCAGAGGAAGGCAGTCATCCACAAATACACGCCGATTACTTAATTTAATTGATTATTCCTACAGTAAAAACATTAAAACCAATATATTGTCTTTAGACGCAGAAAAAGCATTTGATAGAGTAAATTGGAAATTTTTATTCGCTACTCTTCATAAATTCGGTTTTGCCGATTTATTCATAAACTGGTTAAAAATTCTATACAATTCTCCAACAGCCTGTGTCAGGACAAATAATCAAATATCTTCCAGTTTTTGTCTACAGAGGGGCACCAGGCAAGGATGCCCTCTTTCTCCATCACTTTTTGCCATCTTTATAGAACCTCTAGCAGCAACAATCAGACAAACAAAAGCTGTAAAAGGTATAAAATGCATGCAAATAGAGCACAAGATTAGTCTGTACGCGGATGATGTATTACTTTATCTCCAGCATTCAAATAATTCTCTTTTACAAGTAATTAGAATACTAGAATCTTTCTCCAAAGTATCAGATTACTCGTTAAACTGGTCTAAATCTACGGTACTGTCAATTAATTGCTCTCTCGAAAACTCCCTAAATTTACAAATGCAATCAGGAAATATTAAATATTTAGGTATTACTGTGTCGAATAAATTAACAGATTTACTTAAACTTAACCATGCCCCACTTTTAAACAGGATAGAAGAGGACCTTGAAAGATGGAAATCGCTTCCAATCACACTTATGGGTAGGGTAGCTTCAATAAAAATGATGGTCCTACCTAGAATTAATTATTTATTTTCAATGGTCCCCAATAAACCATCATCTGGCTGGTTTAAATCTCTAGACTCTGCCATTTCTAGATTTCTTTGGAAAGATAAACCCCCACGTATTAGCTTAAAGACAATACAGAAGACTAAAGACAGGGGAGGATTAGATCTGCCTAACTTCCATAACTATTACTTAGCAAATAGGCTACAATACATCTCTAAATGGATAAAAAATAGTCTTTTAGATGAGCCTTGGTTAGATATAGAACAGGAAATGTGCAATAATATCATGATTTCAGATCTGCCGTTTATAAGCTCAAATATAAAACGGCATACATGCTTCAAATATATCAACATTAGTTCTACTCTGACAGCATGGTGGGAGTTCCTCAAAATGACAAAGTCATCCCTTATCCCATGCAGTCGTACACCTATCTGGAATAACCCTGATATCCTACAAAATAATAAAATGATAAACTTTACATACTGGAAGAATAAAGGTATTAAATATCTGGAACATCTACTTGACGGAACCGAGTTCATCAATTTTGCTAAACTAAATATGCAATATGGCATTAGTAAAAATAAATTCTTGGAATATGAACAACTTAAATCTATAATTAAAAATAAATATAAGCATATTAATGGTGGTTTACAAGTCCCAACTAATATAATAGAGTTCTTAGATTTAACCCCCCCCAAACTACTGTCTAAATCATACAGGACACTGACTAAAATAGATGATTCGATATCTCTTCCTATAATGAAGTGGGAAAAAGATTTATCAGGCACCTTTGAACAACATTTCTGGGCTCAGACATGTCTAAGAACTTTCAAATTGACTAGAAACACCAACTTACAACTAATACAATACAAAATCCTTCACAGAGTACATTATACAGGACAAAGATTATTCAAGATGGGTCTGGCACAATCTAATATCTGCCCACACTGCATAGGCAATCATCCTGATAATTATTTTCATGCGTTATGGTTATGCACACCAGTCCAGAGGTTCTGGACACAGATATGTAAGGACTTATCAAGGTGCTTGAGCTGTAAGATTACACCATCCCCATCAGTTTGCCTGCTCGGTAATTTTGAGGAAAGTCCTCTGAAAAAAGAAATAGTTTATATGGTTTTTACTGCTTTATGGATCGCAAAGAAAACTATCCTCATGAATTGGAAAAGTAAACAAAATCTCAGTATCAATCAGTATAGAGATCTTTTGTTGGATCATATTAATCTAGAGACAGCATCTGCTTCCACATCTGATTGGTCTTTTTGGGCTCCTCTGATCAACACCATCACTTAGTGGAATAGGGAGCGGTGGGTTACTTCCTGCAGGGCGCAGTGGCTGGATGGAGGGGTTCCTGGGGCCCTGGGGGCACTTGGAGTAGGGCGCCTGGTGGATCCGGCTCCGGGGTCTGTTGCCCCCATCTGGGAGGAGTTTGGGAGGCCTACGGGTGGCCTACAGCAGCCGCTTGCGGCGCTCTTTGGGAGCTGCGTGTTGACTGACGTGGGTTACTGACCTGGTAGCTGTGCTGCCGCTGGGTGGGGCCGGGGTGGGTCTGGGGGTCTGGGGTCCCTGGGGCGCGCCGCCCTCGGGCGCGGGCCCCGGCGGGGCCTCGGGGGTTCCGGTTCCGGGGGGTGTGCCGCTTTTGGTGTGGGCCGGCGCGCGCCCGGGTGTCCGCCCCTGCACGGGGCCTCTGGTGCGCTGGGGGGCCTCGGGGCCCGTTGAGCTGGTAGGGGGGCATGGTCATTAACACCTCTGGGCAGATGCTCTTCTCCTTTATTGGAAAGGCACTCTGCCAGTGGGGGGAGGGGGAAAGGAGGGGGAGTAGGGATCTACCCAGCCTGGATGTCTACTGTCGAATGTATGGTGAGTTGTTTGAACGTTAGTGTTGGGGAGGGATTAAATCCACGGGTGGGGGGGGGGGGGGGGGGGGGGTTGGGGGGGGTTGACGTTCTGGTGGGCTTGTGTCCGGCCCCCTGTCCCGGTCCTGGTCCGTGTCGTCTTCCGGTGCGGGTTTCACCTGGGGGGTGGGGTTGGGGTGGCTCGTGCGGGCCGGCTGGCCAGGGTCCCCCCCTCTCATTATTATTATTATTATTATTATTATTATTATTATTATTATTTATTTATTTATTTATTTATTAATTTATTTATTTAGTTTAAGTAGGCTTGGTGGGTGGGCTGGGGGGGGGGCTTAGGTGTTGGTCCTGGTGGGTGGTTGGCTGGCGGGCCCTGCGGCCTCTCCCTGGCCCCCGGGCTACGGTGGTGCCGCTGGCGAGGCCCCCTTCTCTAGGTGGGGCTTTCGGGGAGCGGGGGTGCCTATTGGAGTCAGTAGGGGAGCTGGCTCCCTGGGTTGGCTTCCCAGTCATTTGCTCCCCATCCCCGGACTCCTCCCTCTGCCTGCTCCATCACGCCGCCACACATGCAGGTCATGAGGGAGGGGGCGTTACTGGAGGTTGCCACTTTCTGGTGACGCCCCTCTCCCCAATTTTATTTTGCATCTTAGACACTTTCACTTCAAACATTTTTCACATCACACACTCATATAGGCCATGGTAGGGGGGGGGTGGGGGGAAGACGTCTGGGGGGGGGCTTATGTTGTGTGGGCCTCACCTCGGACGGCTCCCTTCACCTCCTCTCCCACTTAGACATTGAGGGTTCTGGGCAGTCACACGGAGGGGGTGCGCTGGCAACAGCTACCTTCCGAAAGGGGGGTGGGCTGTGCCGTGCATCCCCTTCGGCGCTCCCAGTTTTTAAACGCACTTGAGAACAACATGCAACAACACAACATTTGAGCAGGCGTAGGGAGGGTCGGGGTCTTCTGCACACCCCCGTTCTCCGATGGAGGCAAGGAGTCTGGGGCCTGGAGGAGATGCGGGCCACTGTGTCCGGGGTCTTGGCGGGGGGCTGCGGTGTGCAGTCAGCGGCCTACCAGGTCTGGGGCTGATGCCTCCGCTCCCCCCAGGGGGCGGGGGGCAGGGATGGCAAGGGTAAGGTGGGGGGAGGGAGTGGGTTTATTAGGTATTTAGGGGGAGGGGGGGGCTCTGGCCGGGTGGCTCGTGCGGGTCGTGTTGGCCCGCCCTCTTGGGGGGGCCCGGTCCGGGGGGCGTCTGGTCGGGGGCCGGGGCCGGGGGTCGGGCACAAGCAGTCGTATAGTCGATTTGGGGTGTCCCCCCCCCCTTTGGTCAGTGTTGGATGTGAGTGTTATGTGGGAATGTGTGTACAGCGTTTTTTTTTTTTTTTTTTTTTTTTTTTTTTTCCTTTTCCTGTGTGTGGCGAGTGGGGCACAAGGGAGGGATGGGGTGAATGAGTTTTTTTTTTTTTTTTTTTTTTTTTTCTTCAGGTATGGGTGTGGTCCGCTCCCTCTCCCAAGAACATCTCAAGTCTCCGATAGGTGCGGAGCCCATCCCCCCACGTCCTGCCCTCCTCCACTTCGTTGGCGGGCGCCTTGGCCCCCTGGCGCATTAGTTGGCTTCGGGTTTGGGGCGGGTTCCCGGGCGTGCGCCGGCCCGCTCCTGGCGGCCTCTTCGCGGGGCCTGGCCCCCCTGGGGGGCGGCCGGGGCCCTCGTCGCGGGGGCGGGGCGCCCCTGGGGCCTCTGGCCCTCAGGGCCCATGGCCGGGACCACTTCAGCGGGGCTGGCTGCCGGCGGAGCCCACGGGCTCGTCTCCGCGGCTCTTGAGGGCGTCGGCATTGCGGTGGCTGGGGGATTTCCTCGGGGTCGTCTCTGCTCCTTCCTTGGGGGGGGGGTTGCAGATATCCTGTGTCGGCCCCTCCTGGGCGACCTGCTTTAGGGACCCCTTTGGGAGTCCGGGGTTACGGGTCCCCTGACGCCTGCCTCTGTGCTCGGGGAAGGTGGGTCTTTGGTTCTCCACAATCACTATCAAGCTATTTCTGGATAATCTTCACCTAAACTAGTGCACTTTCACATCTCCCACTGGTGCTGGGTCCCAGGTATTAAGTGTTCACTTATATACAGTAATCTTATAATTTATTTATTTATTTATTTATGTTGTGTCACTTTCTTTTTTCAAATATCACATTACACATGTCAGCTTACATAATAATATATATGATTTAGCAATGGCATCTAGGTGTTATTAGAGTGTATCTGTTGCTTTATGTCTGTTGGTTGTGCTGTTCTTTTTGTGTCTCTTTCCAGGTGATGGAGCAGACAGAGGACATTTTATCATTCTCTTCCTTTTATCTCCTCTTTCTTTCACCTCTACTCTTTTTTTTTTTTTTTTTTTCTCTTTTCTTTCACTTTTTGTAAAAAAAAAAAAAAAAAGAAAAAAAAAAGGTCTACAAAAAGTTCAATAGAACGGTAAATGGCTTGTACTTGTATAGTGCTTCATCAAGTCTGACGACCCCAAAGCGCTTTACACTGCAGTCACTCACCCACTCACTCCCTGACAGTGGTGAGCTATGCTAGAAACCACAGCTGCCCTGGGGCAGACTGACAGAGGCGAGGCTGCCATACACCGGCGCCACCGGACCCTCTGACCACCCCAATGCGGGTGAAGTGAAGTCTTTCCCAAGAACACAAACCTGCCCCTGTCAGTTACAGGACAACGTCTCTGACTCCTGCACCACTGTCTCAACAGTTTTCCATGCTTTTCCATTGTAGCCTCCAAGCGCCGCCCCCTTTAAAGAGTTCAGATGTTCTTTTTTAAACACTTTTTTAGTTTAGGTAAAAAGGTGGTTGAATAAAGATTTGGGTTTGAATTCAGTGTTTGTGTATTCTTTATCTAAAAAAAAGGTCATTATGCAACAGCATATAATGTCCAGGGCTGCACTTAAAATATATTTTTTTCAATTATCGATTTTGATCAATATGATTTTTATTTTGTCGTGGCCCAGTCAAAGTCAAGGTCTACATCCAGTTTATATATGGTGACAGGACTTTATGTTCACAGACGCTGTCCATCCCATCTGCCTGTGCTTGAGCTTTGATGCAAAAAGGACATCAAATTTCAACCTTCAGATAAGCATAGCTGTTGAAACCCACCCCTGAAACCCTGCATATTTTTTCAAGACAGTACCGGAGGCAGTTTTACGTGACAAATCTGAGTGTGTGGCAATATGACAAAAATACTTTTTTGCTGTAACTATATGATCTAAACTATATGGCGCAGTCTTTGAACTATACATAGTTCTAAATGTTTAACTGACACATCCCCTGATATGGGAGCTTGGTTTTATGTAGCCAACCTTTACAGCAAACTGCAGTTAAAAAAAGGGTTTTCCATATAATAGCTACCATACTGGTTGTTCATTCATCCATCCTGTGTCTCTGTTTTCATTGAACACTGTTAGTAAAATGTTAATTTAAAGTGAACTTTTGAAAAACAAAATAAATACACATTAGGTATGGGTAACATTCAACGACTTAATTTTAATGTTCTAATCCAGCTAATATTAAAACTTACAGCTAAAATGAAGGGCTTTTATATGGTAAGGTGATTTTGTTTGTTAGTCGAGCATCAAAGTCAGCGTTGGGGAAAGCAGAGCAGCATCGAGGAAACTTGGAAGTCATAGCTGTGAATTTTATGTAGCCAGTTTTTAGACGATTAATTGAAGCTTAGTTTGATGCTCGATAACATGGCAAGACGATAAACAAGATGAAAAAAGCTGAGCTGTGTGTTCATTTGTATTAACACATAACTGAACTGAGTTCATACTATATAGCGTGTGCACACTGGGAGCAGGAGAAAAGCAAAAGCACTACCTGAGGATTTATTCATTTTTCTCAAAGGGGGACATTTATAACTTAATGAATGACGAAATGAATGAATACATTTTACAAGGTCTCCATGCCTTCAGCTCATGCTAACGTTTGTGTTTGCTCCGTCAGCCATGAGAAGAGCTTCTGTCTCGCATTGCTCATGGATGAAATTTTAATATCGGAGTTTGCTGGAGTGGTTCTAGAGAGTAAATAACAACAGGGGGACTTTGGCAGCTGCTCATTCTTATGTGCCCAGATTTGTTCAGCAGCTTCGAATGATCCTCATCCGGTTTGAGTGTCACAGGGCACAATTCAGAAAAGCTCATTTATGGCACTTTTTTTTCCACTTCACAGCACAGTACAATACAGTTCTTCTTGGAGCTGGTTGTCCCTGCTTCATTTTGCGCTGAAGACAGCGTACCCTACAAACAGAGGATAAGCTGCTCATCATGTTAGAATGGGTAGCAATGCAGGCAAATCATTTCCCTGTGTGAGTGTGTCTGGGTTTACAAAAAAAATAAATACATTTCTTTAACACTTTTAGCCAAACCAACCGAAACAAGAGTTATTTTGAAGTAAGAATGGGAAAACTTTTTGAGATGTATTGACGGGCTCAGCTGGATCAGCATTGAAGAAGCCTCCACCAGTGTGTGTAAGCATCTGAGGTACTCAGACAGAGAGTGGAGTATAAGAACCAAGAATAAGGGCAGCTATGGCTCGCTGGGTAGCGTAGTTGTTTTGCAATCAGACGCTTGCAGGTTTGAGTCCAGCTTCCTCCTGTCACGCATCAATTTGCTCCTAAGCAAGGCACTTAATCCCAAATTAAACATCAATCTGCATATTGGTGTATAAATACGTAGATAGAGAGTAACTTATAGTCGGTGCGACGTATATCAAATATATGACATGTTTTTAAATGGTAACGCATACGGACCAACAAGAACAAGGAAGTAAAAATTACCGCCTATAGTGACAAGAGGGCTCTCTAGGCTTGTGAAAACTATATGCTGCTCCAGTACCACCAAGACTGAACACAACATTGTTTCGCTGTTTCAGTATCTATTCATGCGGCGGAGTGTTGCGTTCAAAGGGGATCCCAGACCGCAACAGAACCCCGATCAATGGGCTGTCCGTGAAGCTAATAACAGCTAGCATTAGCTTATGTCGTCCAGGAGGTTTACATTTTCGCTGATGCATGTTCGAGAGCTTTACTGACCTTTCTGCTGTATGTTGCTCTCGAACATCTGTGCGTCTAACGGTCTAATTACAGCATCATTTTGACAACTTTCAGCACAATGGCCCTTCACACTCAAATGGACGGTGGCTTGTTATTTGGAGTTGCTAGCTTGTTATGCTAATTTACCCCATTAAACCTCCCAGGTATGTTCCTTTTACTCAGCCTGTTGTTGATGCAATTGTGTAGTTGAATAAGTTGCCTTACCAGAATAAATGTCAGTTTTTAGGCTTGCATTTTGTGAAATAGATTTCAAAATAAATGCAAATTGTAGTCCAGTGCAACTTCTATGTGTTTTTTCTCTCTCTTTATGACACCTATAGTCCTAAAATTACAGTAGTTACATTTACTTGAGTAACTTTTAGAAAAACAAAAACTTCTACGAGTAATTTTAAGGCACTTGAGTAAAGTTTGTTGCTGCTATATTTATTTATTCTGTTTTTCTTGTTATATTATGATTTTAAACTGTTAACATGGGGATACTTAGTAACCTTAGTATTTTCCGAGCAAATATTTGTTATAAAACATTTTAAGCACTGCTTATTTCTTTTCTTACAAAAGTTATTTTGAATATAATGAACAGGAAAGAAAAGCAGATATAGAGGTTACAGAACATCACAAATGAAGCAGTTAACCCAATGTATTTAGTCATTTAGTTGTGTTCTTACCCTTAATCTGCGCCCATACACAGTGACTTGGCCACGAGCCTGCTCCTTTCTCTGTCTCCACTCCACAAGGTTGAGGCCATTGTCTATGGCCAGGGTGATGTTCCTCTTGCTGACGGTGGGGTTGACTGTCCCAGCCAGCAGGTGGGGCTCAGTGTACAGGGACACCTCCATACCATTGGCTAGAACAAGCCGCAATGAGCCGTCCAAACCAATAAAGTAGCTGTTCCGAACTTGTTCTGAAGATGTAGAGAAGACATTACGAGGGTTACAAGGGGAGAAACAGTCTAGTACTGATGTAAAAGGAGCATATCTAATATTTCTTTCTGTGAGGCACACATATAATGACCTAAAATGGTCGCACAGCAAAAAAGAAAGCCTTTAGCGGCAGTATTTAACCGAGCCACTGCGGTAACGTTGAGTCTGTGACAACAAAGATCAATAGCGTGAGGTTTCAAAGCACCAGTAAAGTAAAATTTTACAGCGGTTGCAGTGGCCTGGAGGATAGTGAGAGATGAAAACTATCAAAGCTGCTAGCTTGCCTGTGGCCACAGAGTAGGCAGGGCATGCACATTCACACAGATTCACGGGGGATAAATCTGAACCTGCCTGTTTCTGTCCCTGGGTGACAGCGGCCTATGTTCAACTTCATGACCAGTGAGTAATGTTTCCTCAGAGCATCTTACAGATGTCTACCAAGGACGACGTTGTTTTGGCTTTCTCTAACTATGCCGAAAGGACTAGGATATATACAGTAATATCTTCTTCTACCTTATCAAAATAACTATAGAGTAGCATTTGTACATTTAATGAACAAATGGTTTTAATATGTACAAAATGAAACTCTTGTTGTGACATCAAGTTCGATTTTCTTTTAGATATTTAAAGCTCAATTAACAACCTCTTTGAGTGACACCAAGTGGTCTGAATATTTAAAAAAGTGGCTGTGTCTTTAGTTTCACTTTCAGCGAAGACAGAGTGTATGCATGGTGTTTCATGAGATTAAGTAGAGCAATTTGCAGCTGTTTTCCATCTTTTCATGTACATGGGCATATTTTAAAAATTAGTCACCTCCTGAATAGGTAAATGGACTGAACTTGTATAGCACTTCCAGTCATACTGACCACTCAGACGCTTCACGCTATAGCCACATTCACCCCATCGCAGTCACTAACACGCATACATTCAAACACCAATTTGGAGATTGGTAGGCAACTTAGCCTATTATTATTATTATTATTATTATTATTATTATTATTATTATTATTATTATTATTATTATTAGTAGTAGTAGTAGTAGTAGTATAAATTTAAACAATTGTGCTTCAGCCAGTAAACTGAAAAGAAGAATGAGCAACACCAAACACAAATGTCGCTGGGGCAGGGACTAGGGTTGCCAACTGTCCTGTATTAACGGTGCTGCTTTGCGTCTCTGACGGATTAAGTTTAGTTTAGGATGCGATTCTGCACAGACAGGTATGCACAAAGCTTATTTTTTACGACCGTGTACACTGTAAACTGCTCAGCAGGAAGAAGTCTTCAAATCAAACTGTTTTACATGTGACACCGAGTTTTGCAGCGTCTAAGCCTCTTTCTCTCCGTGCTGCACTGATAGATGTGCGATAAGTGCCTGCTGGAGAAAAAAAATGGCACTAGGTACCCAACTAGCCCATAAAGGTTGCTACTATTCAGTCCCCTGCTTCTTCCCACTGGTAGTAAGTGTGGGAAATGTAGGAATTCATCACAAAAAATATAGCTAGATTTTACGCTCCACTACGAAGGCAAAAACATCTGCAGACAGCCTGCGCGACTCACAGCTGGGGGGTTAGCTAAAGCAAAGAGATCAGAAGGACCCAGGCTTCTGGATGATGAGACATTTTTCAAAAAGAAATGGTTAAAAATCCCTCCCTCTGGATTCACTAATGTTTGCGAAATGTTAGAGAAATCTAAGGGCTTTCATTTTGGTAATAGGGGTTTGTGCAAAGCATTGACTTAAGGGGTGCCTAGTCATGTAATTTTGTAAAAGAAAAACAAAAACAAATGTGAAAATGAAAATAGATATTTTTCCAAGTTAATAAATTTACTTAAATTAAAGGCTGGGTTCATCTAATGATATGCAACATGGTTAAAGCTATTTACACATTGTTAGCATTTTTATGTTGAAATAAGTATAAAAACACAAACACTAGATGGGATATTGTCACCAACAGACAGTGTTCACAGCAGATAGTGTTTAGAAGCAGAGTTTCTGGTGCTACTTTTCTCTCAAACAGATGTCAAATTGAGCGCCACTGATCAGAAGGTATTAGTTTGTTAAACAGCAGCGAAAAATGCTAAATTTACACATTGTGTTTCAAGAAAACGAGTGCAGATCTTAAATACTATGAACGGTTGGAAAGTAGATGCTACTAACCTAGCAGCAAACCAATCACAGCGATTAATGAGCAATCAGGGCCTGGTCAGGGCAAACAGGATGTCTTACTGCTGTAGTGCATTACTAAATCTCCGCTCTGCCTTATTTTTCATCAAATTTCCTGGAGGATCTCTTATGGACCTCCTACGCTGTGTTTCCTGATTCATTTTTATGACATAAAATCAATTTTTATTTTTTATTTTCTGGGAAATGGATGCCCACTAACATGTTCTTAAAAATAGAACAAGAAAGAAATACAGCTTCGATTTAAGGCAATAATTTAAAAGCGGTCACACACCAGACATTGTTCCATTTATAAAGGCTTTCTGAGATCTGTACTCGAGTTGTCTCCCTTTGTCTCAGTATTGTAGAAAGAGGGCAATTTTTTTCTTTTTTCCCCAGGACGAATTGCATCTGAAAAGGTCAAAACCTTGTATCACGAACAGTCATGCTGGTTCTATCTATCCACTTCACTGCTTTATTGTTTTCAGAGGATTGTTTTAGTTAAGACTATTAAAACTCTGGCGTCACAAAGTACGGGCTGAGTCACAGGGTAGTTGCATCGCGGCGAGTTCTGAAAGAGGGTCAGTTTGTAAACCCTAACGTGTAAACCTTTTCTTCAAACTAGTTTGCCTTGGGGCTTCCTATGCTGAGCTGAAGTGTTAGAACACTCTACTGTTACCCCAGTTCTAAGACCCATGGAGTATTCCAAAGTTCTGTGCATATCTACTATCAAAATTGTTGAAATTTAAACATGGATATGTAATTTAGCAAAATTAAGCATCTTTTCAGATGATGTCTCAGCAGGATCTGGAAAAACTAATCCATGCGTTTATATTTAGTCAAATTGATTACTGCAACAGTGTTTTCACAGTTCTGCCAAAAACGCCAATCAGACAGCTGCAGCTGATCCAGAACACTGCTGCCAGTGTCCTCACTAAGGCTAAGAAAGTAGAGCACATCACCCCAGTTCTAAAGTCCTTCCACTGGCTCCCTGTATCTCAGAGAATAGACTTTAAAATACTTCTGTTAGTCTACAAATCCCTGAATGGCTTAGCAACTAAATACATCACATACTTGTTATCGGTGTATCAACCCTCCAGACCACTAAGGTCTTCTGGCTCATATCTACTCCGCATTCCCACAACCAGAACCAAACACAGAGAAGCAACAGTTAGTTCTTAAGGTCCACTTATCTGGAACTTCCAGAAGACTGTAAACGTCCTGAAACCCTGAGATCCTTTAAATCAAGGTTAAAAACCCATTTGTTTAGAGTTGCCTTTGAATGTTAACGCTCAAGTTTGGTGTCCAACTTGTCTTATATCTTAACCTGTTGTTACTATTCCACTGCAATGCGCCTTCCTCTGTACTGTTTTATTTTCTTGTGTTCAGTTCATGTACACCATTTTGAATTGTCTTAATTTTTACTGAAAAGTGCTTTACGAATAAACATCCCTTGCCTTGCCTAAAGGGGATGGCTGTATTTGTGACAAAAAGAGCTCCTATATAGTATTGACTCACAGGGATGGAATAGAAATGCACACTAAACATTTCAGATTTTTATTTGTAAAGTTTAAAAAGCCTTGCATCATTCTCCCATCAATTCTCAGTTCTATGCTGGACTATCTCCTGAAAACTCAAACTAATACATCTAAGTTTCTGGTTATAACATTGCAAAACGTGGAAGGCGAAAACCTTTTTTTAAGGCGCTGTGAACACAACAAAATATTACACGTTTGGGGCTTAGAAATGGCTCCACAGTCACACAGCGTATTGATGTCCTTCTACCAATAAGGTGCAATGTCAAACTAGGATTATAAAAAGCTGAAAGCGGTACAGTTGGGCAGCGAGCAGAGGAGAGCAGTGATGAAAAAAAGTGTATGTGCAATCGCATTTTATCCTTTCAGATGCATGTTTTATTCAACATGAGAACGTTATAATAATAAAAGGTTAGTGTAAATACTTGGCTTGACGCAATAATATCCACACATGTACACTGAAACACTCACCTTGCAAAAGTGTGTAGAAGTTGCCAGAAGCTGACAGGTTGGTGGTGACTGTGATATCCTCTCGGTTGGAGCCCTCCGCCTGGATGCGGACCGAGCTGTCGGCTTCTGTGCGGTAGCTGCTTACTCTGCCGGTGGGGTAAGTGATGTTGGTTAGTCGCCCGTAACTGTCGTACCTACAATAAAAAAATAAATAAAAATAAAAAATTTAAAAACTACTGCTTGAGAAATGAAGAATGACATCTCACTGAGATGTAACAAGGAGTACATATGAGATATCTGTGTTTCCTTCTTGGTGTGAAAAGTGTAAACCCCGGGAGTAAAAGGTGGCAAAATAACCAGTGTTGGAAGTACAAGATAACAAATTCAAAATGGTCACGCTTTATTGTCCCAGCCCAATCAACAAGGTTTAAACGTGCATAACCATGTTATTTGAGATTTTTCTTTATTTTCACATCAGTAGCTCATTCTGGTTGCATACAAAGTTTTTATGAAACATGATCATGTCCTGCTGGCATTTTAGCTGTTATTTTTGGTGTTTTATGCTTTGTTTTTGCTCAGTTTGTCAGTAAATAAAGCCTTTTCACATTTATTTACAATTTTGACAGAAGTACGTACTGCGCATGCTCAGCAGGGGTTAAAAACAGGAAGTAGCTAACAGCTAATGGCATCTCCAGGTGAAACAATGAAGAATAGTCCAAGATACAGTGAACTAAAACGCAAATTAAAATATGATTCCAAGAGGTAAAAGCCTGCAATGTCACTGTGAATAGTCTGACCGTTGGTGTTCGCTGAAGAGGACGCTAAATCTGCCGAGGCTCAGATGTTACCACAGAGTTGATTAACATTGTTCTGATATGAGGCTCTTAAAGTTGCTGTTAGATCGGCTTAATTTAATTAATAACAGTTGGTCTTCGATCGCGCCGAGCTGCCGCTTTACTGCAAGGCATTTTATAGGGTCAAGCTTGGTCCGGCATTATTTAAATTTGATTTTTTAATTAAGCAAACCGGGATTATGATATTTCTGCGATACTGTCGCTAGATGGCGCCACGTCTGTTTATATCTGCTAATCGCGCCTGGTGCTGGGGCAATTTTTATGCACAAAAAGGACCATCAAAACATTATCAGCATGGAGGCTTGGTGTATATAACCTTATTTTATTATGATTAAAGTTTTTTTTTTTAAGCATATACCGTGATGATCCAAGGAGTAGCTATGAGATTTTGAATGTTTTAACTGTTGTGCCTTCTTCAACATTATATCAATAGAAAATAATCAAGAATTTTTATTGTCATTTTGTAACCATTATGAATTTTTTGGTGAGATGGCGGCTAGAAAATGAATACAATTACATCTTAATCTGTAAATTCTTATGAAGGAAACCTGAAATAGAACATAGCATGTAAACAAAAAAGCCCTTTCACTTTTCACCTCTAAGGAGTCTTTGACTTTCTGCCCATTTCAAAAAGCCACTTCAACTAAAAAGTAGCATTTTCAAAGCCTCATGTTAGTCTATCATAGTAATTATGTTTATCTGAGTTTTCTAAAAAAAACATGTCGCTGTTTATATTAAGCAACCTGCACGTACACTAGACTCTCTTATGATCAACAGATTGTGACGGTTAGACAGCTATTCATTGTTATTCATAACATATGCTTCCCTGAAAAATGTTCATTGAGTTAGAAATCTTAGTGAGTCTGTATTAATCCTGTGAAATAACTATTTCAGTTTAAAATTCCTTCAATATGCAAAGCAACTCTTAGTACACATCAGTTTTGTGGAAAAACACAAAAATCTCATAAACTCCCACATCTGGTGACATCATTAAGACTAACTTTAAGTGTTTGATACTATGACAGAATTCCCTCGATGCCCCAAATGTCCCCGTTTGATTGGCTTATCAATTGTGCTTGACATGCAACAGGAGGAAGTGATCAACTTCTGCCAAAGAACACCGTTTCACAGCAAAGATGAGAAAGCACACACCTTCTTACATTCGGAAAACATCTTATTAGCTTAAAAGATTAGCAACATTACCTAAGCCCATTATGCAGCCTATGATAAAGGAGCAATGAAGTGCAAATCCTCTGAGAGATGCTGTCTCTCTGCAGCCTACAAATCAGCTCATCACATACAAGAACATGAGTGGCCAGATTGTTTCATTCTGCTCCGAGTGCACATCAGCATCGAACAATTTGAAATCTTTCAGATTGCCTGTTCCAGGAGTGAGTGAGCAGTACATTACTTAGAATGAAGACTTTCATCTGTGCGCAGAATACATATTAGAAAGGCATCCACTATTTTGCTGCCCGCTATGATAAAAGCCTTTAATAAATGAGATGGCGGGGGCTGGTTTACAGATATTTCCTCAGTACTGCCATCTCAAATATCCAATATGTAAAGGAAGAGTGGGAGAAGGATCATCTCCGAGAGATAAATGTTATCTGATCTGAGTTGTACCAGGCACTGGGATTCATAGACACATTTTGGCTAAAGTTTTCCACTTCAGGGAATAGAGTGTAGCATTGTAATTAGCATCTAAGCATGTTATATTTTCTACCTCTCTTATTTATGAAGTATATCGTCCCTGTGTTCAGCTAGTAACCAGACTTTTGCTTTAACATCATGCATTACTCGTTCTCCAAATTGTACCGCGTAACGGCTTAATTTATTGTTCAAGTTCGTCCTTCTCACAAAAGTCTTACAGACAGAAATCTCTTTCGCATGTGGTGGCTTGATCACTGACCCAGACTCTTTCCGTCTCAATTAGAAGCCGTGTGCTAGCTAGCCGAGCCGCTAATGGCTCCTGTCTGCTTTGGCTCGGCTGCCCATTAGTTTGCTTTCTCTGAGCAAGAGGGGCATGCAGGGGCAGGCTGCTAGAAAGGAGACGACTGGTTTCCCCATGGTTGGCCACGAGTCTATTCGGATCGCATCACCTCTGTGTGACATGCTAGCTCCATGACCTTTCACGCTATGGCCCAACAATAGGCCGACGACTTCATGTCAGCATCACCTGGAGCACAGTAAATGTCAATTTTACGCAGCATCTTCTTATTTTGTTTTTTACTAGCTGCCTTGCATTTGAGAACAAGTCAAAAACAAAAGGCTTATTGCTATTATAAATCTGCTGAAGAACTTGGTCCATGGAGCACTGGCACAGGCATGTTTGCTGCTAAAGTGAGTCTTGGATACTTTATGTCACATTACAAGCAGAAACTCCAATATATTTCATTTGAATTAAATGCATTAAACCAACAGAAAGTAGTGGCTAATCAGGAATTGGAAGGAAATAATTTATATATAGATATATTACTAATAGGGAACTAATTAGCTGTATGTGGAGAACGCCGTACTTCACTCTGAACACACCATCAACACAATTAAAAACATGTGGTGGCAGCATCATCTGTGGGGACTGTTTACTTTAGCATGGTTGAGGAGGCTGGTCAGAGTTAAGAAGCATGGAGTTAAATACAATCCTGAGAGGCAATCTGTTATCAGCTGCAAAAGACTTTTGGGACAGGAGCAAAAGTTGATCTTCCAGCAAGAAAAGTGACCTAAACACACCGCCAGGGCTACAAGGGAACAGTTTAGATCAAAACATGTTCACCTGGACTAGAGACCTAAATCCAACTGAAAATCTGTGACGATAAATTTGAAAATGGTTAAAATGTTTAGCCTCTTATTATATAACAAAGACTGATGGATATTGTAAACAGAAATATCATCCCCTTTTTAATTGAATGGGGAGGAAACTGATTAATTGCCTTTCGCAATCTAGGATGACTTAATAGATTTACCGTAACCCTTAAGCATTAGCACTAATTATAGGAATAAATTTATCAGGGGGTCAGGAGTGCGTCTGTGCACACAGCAAATGTCAGTGCAAATGAGGTTGCCAAGGGTTCCTATAAAAAGAAAATTCAGCAGACATCTTTTGTTCCCTAGTCAATTCTAAGTCTTATATCTGCACTTAATGAGATTATTTCTTTTGATCTATTGTGCACGGGATATAAGCACATAATTATTAATACCAGTAAATGTTTAGCAGCGCACTTTGTTGGAGGGAGATAAATGGTGGTTTTGATGGCAGCAAACTCTGCTTCAGACCCTCAGGTGGTGTTCTGACCTTCAACGCTAATTATTCCAGGCAAAACAAATGCTCTTTATTTGGTCTAAATGAAACATGGATGAACTGATTTGCCTGCAGGTAAAAGCAAAGTTATTGCTTGACTTGAAAGAGAAGACGCAGGAAATTGTGTAATTGAATTCTTCTTTTGTTTCCGACAGAGTATAATGGACAACTTTGATTGAAAAACAAACCGAAAAGCTGAAGGTATTTAAGTTTCAGAATAAAAACTATTGTTTATATGTTTATTCAGATATGCTTGCATCAAGGCTTTTAATAGATCCACAATAACCTTCAACTTTAGACATAGTTGCATTAAAATAGTTTATTCACTTGCTGCCATGGTAAAAGGAACAGGTTAAAACTAACCCAGGTTGACTTGCTGCTGATTTTCATGATGAGACTCACGTAATTAAGTTTTAAATTATACAAATTTTTAATTATTTACTTACATACAAAAGCTCAGTCCAAGTACCATCTGACCAAAACACACAGTTCCAGACAGTGTTGATCCCAGTCAACACTGGGATTTAGAAAATGTGAATTTAAGCAAATTTTCAAAATGCCGCACAACTACTATAATATAAATGTAACAAAAGCATTTTTGAAGTTTTAGTTATTATTTGCCAATCCCTTACTTTCTGTTTTCCTGAAATATTAATATGATTTGAAACAAAGATCCATGTCTCTCTGCCCCTCTTCAAAATGGGAACAACAAGGAAAGCTTAAATGACTTAAAAGCAATACCTGCTCGTTTACAACGGCTCATATTCACAGTCAGTGCAAAAATTAAAAAGCTTTCAACAATGAAAGTGGGTTTGAAGGTATGAAGCTTCTCAGCAACAACTGCTACAGGTGGCGCTTCACATAAAACAAAGAATAAATACGTGGAAACACAGCTAATGCCAACTGGAGGACCTGGATCGCCGTGCACCAGTCTCTCTTTCAAAGGTCCAAGGAATATAATATATGGCATCATGAATTCTTTAATAATACCATGAGAATTAAAATAATAAATCTGGTGAAACAAAGGCTGCATAAGTGGAAAAGCACATCATGTCCACTTTTAAGTGTGGTGGATGATCTGTGATGTTTTGGGCCTGTTTTTCTTTCAACAAGCCTGTTAGAGTGCATGGCATAATGGAGTGTTTCAAATTCTAGGGGATTTTAAATGAAAACCTGGTGTACTCTGTCAGAAAGCTAAAAATCTGTGGCCATTGGGCCCTTCACACCTGAGACCCAACAATTCCCGATGCATGTAACAGAAAATGTGACAGATCTGACATACAGTGGAAAAAGCTACGGTAAATGAATCACTCAAGATTAATTTATCTGTTTTTCACTTTGAATAAATGATCATCAAATCTGTCAATACGTCAAAATAACATCAAACTTAAACATTTCAAAATGGTATGTATATCTGGAAATTATGACCTAGAGAACCCATTCCATCATTACAAAGTCGTCTGTGCAACTGCTGCTCTGTAGGCTTGCTGTTTCTTTACACACACGCAAAAGGTGAGGGCTCCGATCTATCAACAAGCGCAGCTGTTTTGCCAAACGTCAAAAAAATATATTTACACACCTAGTCCTTGTTTTGTGGCCAGAGGCAGTTCTGTCTACCGCTAGAAATGCAAATATTTGGGTGCATTACTGCATTCCACTTTCATTTGAAGCATCCCAGATGACAGCCAAATCAAACACAGGTGATAAATGTGCGTGCATATTAAACGGAGCGTCTGATTACGTGTCAGTTATATTCAACTAGCGAGGTGTGACAGATGTCTGAATAGCAAATCTGCCTAATAACATGTTTTGGAATGACATCCTGTTAGCACAGTTCCCTCTTTGGTGCACCGCATTAGGATAAGGGACAGGCTGCTCAGCACAAGTCACAAGAACATGAAATCCTACGCTCATATGTCGAAGAGTGTGGGAGGGTTTTCAATTGTTCCCACTCAATGTGTGGTTCACCTCAGCCGATCACTACCTCTGGCTACTCTGACTGTGCTAATGAGCCTTCACATCCCTACGGGTTAAACTTTTTTTCTTCTCAGCAGATGCATCTCTATCCCTCCTATAACCAACAATGGAGGGTCTGCAGTCTGTCACTGCAAGGACGGGTGCAGATGAGTAACATATCATCCAGTAATCCTATTTGGTATGATAACAGCAAATAGGATTACACTCATACTTCCACAGGTCTTGCATTTTTCACGGACTTGACATGCAGCCATAAGAGGGCAGTTAATATGCCAGAAAAACACTATATTCACTCTTTTATGAAATATTCACCAACTGCAGTGTCTTACCACAGCGCAAAACAACAAATATACAACTTTTTGTTAAGATTAGAAGTGGAGATGGGGTCTGGAGTCAGTAATTTACAGTCGCACTGTAGTTGCTAAAAGATTCAGACTTCAGACTTAACATAGACCCAAGACTTGAATCTCATTAACAACATTTATCTCATCTAATCAAGAGTGAAAGTAAGTTTGTAAGTGTAGATCATTTGAAAAAAAAAGACTCGCCCCTTAGAGACTTGTTTTAGTGAACATCCCTGATTAAAAATTCACAAACCTTTTGGGTTCTGACCCAAAGAGCAACATTGGAAGAGACTTCCCACCCCACCTCACATTGGTCCTAGATGACAAACACTTATACCAGCTCAAACTGTTATGACCCTTTTTCTGCTTTAAACATAGAGAACATATATTTTACTTATTTTGCTGTCTAGAGATCATCTCTAGTCTTTCTGTATTCATGTCTAAATGTGGCTGAAAGGTGGTTGAGTTTGATCAAATGGGCTCACCAAGCCAAGGTCTTAGTTTTTACTATATTTAGATTAAATCTATGAGTTAAAAAGTCCTTTTCAACATATATTTTGGGCCACATAAAGACTAAAGCCTGATTTATGCTTGACGCATCCTAAAAAGATCATCATGATCAGCAAATGGTTAGCAATTCCTGGACAGAAATCGCAGTCACACTTGGAACAAAGTAAGAGGCTTAAATATTGGAAACAACTGTGCTTTCTACTTCTACGTGTAGTGGGGTGTGGCATGCTTGGCATAGGAGCGCAATGCTGCCCTCTAGAGTCTAGGAGACTAGTGCTACTTTGGAGCAAAAGCCGCTCGTGGCATAAATGCTGCTGAGGTTGCGTCCACGCGGAATTTTCGTGCATCAAGCGTAAAAGCAACCCTAAGACTGACGAACCTCAAGTAGCTGTAACAAAGCTGTCAATGAGCAGCCGGTGTTTGAAGGGCACACTGTGTCCAGTGACCTACAATTTGGCCCCATTTGGGAGTAACCCGATAAAAAAAAAAAAAAATTCAAAAGAAACTTTCTGCAAGTATTTATGTGAACACGTTGACCTGTTATACCCTCTTTGAGGCACTATAGACATTGAATTATTTAGGAAATGTTATTTAGGAAATGTTTCTAAATATTACTTACTCAAAGAAAGTTGTCCATCCGTTTTCATTTGTCTTGGAGGAAAGAAGTCCTGAGCTCCCATGGTAGGTCATGACAGCTAGTTCTTGACCCTGTGCAGCAACAGTTTTAAGGGCGTTGTTAGTACCGATGGTGAACCAAAAGGTCTGTCCATCAGGGACCATAAGCCACAAAGGCATTCCTGTAGTGTCTCTTCGGATCGTCACTGTGTTCTTGTTCTTATCGGTGATACCGCTTATGTCTCCTGTCCCTGTGTAGGTCAGATTGTAGAGGTGGTCTCCTGTTGTCAGGCTTTGGGTGAAAATGTGGCTGCCGTTGGAATCAAACAGATAGAGTTCATCATTAATTGGAGAGGATACCTCATACATACTGAGGGGATTCAGATAGGGTTTGTTTTTCCGCACATAGCGGATACGAATGTTTCCAAGATCTGCAATATAAAGCTCTCCATCTGGACACACTGCGAGGGAAGAGGGTGCGTTGAGCTTCGCGTCCTTGGCATAGCCTCCGTCTCCAGAGTAGCAATCGCAGTTGACGTCATTCTTGCAGTCACAGCCACTTGGTGCTCCTGCCACCAGGGAGATCTCTCCATTAGTGGACACCTGTCGCACTCTGTTGATTTTCTTTTCATCAGACTCCGCGATGTACAAAACCCCATTGTGTGACACAGCCAGGGCGTTTGCTGACTCCAGAGTTGCATGGATGGCCACTTTACTCATAAGAAAGTGATCAATGCCTGGCACTTGGCAGTGCATGGGACGGCCTGCAACAATACGGACTTGGTGGTTCTCTGAGACCTGGAGAACAACATTGTTGTCCAGAACATACAAGGAGTTGTCCATGGGGCTCACGGCCAGGTCTGTAGGCCACTCAAGGCGCACCTAAAAGGAAAAGAATACATTAAAAAAAATAAGCTTCAACTTATTGAAATGAAGATCAGGACATTTTCTTAGAAGATGAACGCTAGATGGCTGAATCCTTTGCCTTATCTTAAGAGTCCCTACTTTGAAAAGGTATTCAAAAACCTTAAACATTTTCATATTATGCCAACTTTAATGTGTTTTACTTGTTTTTTGTAATAAACCAACACAGGGTAGCACTTAAAAAATTCTTAAGTGGAAGGAAAAAGTCTTAAGTTGAAGGAAAATGATACATGGTATTTTTGAACAAAAATCTGAAATGTGTGGTATGCATTTGAATTCAGCCCTTTTACTCCAATACCTGTACATAAAATTCAGTGCAACAATTTCCCTTCAAGTCAGTCAAGCGTTCAAAAATAAAAGAGTATAGAGCAACCTAATGAAGAAGGCCGGCTCTGTTCTGCCCCGCAGAACTGCAGATTCACGGGCCGCTAAAGGAGATCCTTCCTACCTACAGCCACCAGCATCTACAACAACTCAATGAAAAAACCCCAATAATATGAGTTACAACATTTCATTTCCCTTTGGGATTAATACATTATTTGTGACCTGAATTGAATAAATTGAGGGGCTCCACAGGGAAACTGATAATCGCAAATTTGCTAGACATGGACGTCTGTGCAAGTCTGTAATTTTGCTAAGTCAAAAAATAAAGCACAACGACAAATCACTGGATATACTAGCCTGGCAAGCCAGACTAACTTTTGCCTCTTCGATACGGCTGAAGTTAGTCTGGAACTGCTCCCATAGAGGGCTTTTTCTGGGGCGGGGTTACCATGCGCAAAGTAAACCAATCAGAGAAACTGCGGACGTGACGTAAAATACGCACAATCAGACTTCCGCTGTCAACATTTCACTATATAAATAATTGAACATGGTGAGCCGCGGTCAAGCGGAGATTATGGTGCATAATTTTAAAACAGAAGAAAACGCAATAGCCATCTTGTTTGTTTTGGCTGAGAGATTCTCAGTGCTGCACGTCACACAACATATAAAGCCCGCCCAGGCCTTTGATTGGTCAGTATCAGGAAAGAGGTCTCTATGGGAGCAGTTCCAGACTCAGTTTGCTGTATAGCAAAGAGAAAGTGAAACTGAGTCTGGCTGGCCAGGCTATGGTTTTACCACCTTCAGCCTCCACACCATGCAAGGGACGCAGTAAAAATATTTAAAGAAGGTCCTCTGGTCACATGAGACCAAAATATGTGACAGAACACCTAACCTGTAGATCATCCACAAACCACCATCCTTCAGAAAGGATAAGGAAGAGGCTTTTTACCAGCTGAATCAAGCATTCAACACTGCACCTTTCAATTTCGACAACCCCATACACACAGCCAGAGCTACAAGGATTATTTTTTTAAACCAATGCATACTCATTTCTTAACTCAGAGTTAAATTTTTCCTAACTGAAAAAAATAAAACCTTATATCTTTTTTTCCATTATGTGCTACTTCATGGTAATCTGTCTCATAAAATCCAAATAAAAGCCATTAAAGTTTGTGGTTGCTATGTGACAATATATGAGAAGTTCAAGGTGTTTGAACAATTTTGCTATGCCCAGCATTATTATTGCTAGGACACGACAGCACAAGTCCTTGGAAAGAGACAAGAACCACCTCAACAAACAAAAGCCTGCACTGCCTCTGCCTTTTTAAATAATTAGTTATTGTTCTACTGACAATGTGTCAGGCTTTTAACAAATTGAAATGATTGGATTAAGTCCATTTACTGGCCTCCTTTTTCCTTATTGTCCCACTGGGATCTCTAAGAAACATGATATAGAGTGTCATATTTCATTGGGAGCCTTGGAGCTCAGGGGAAGGCTGCTGATTAAATCATGGACCGAAATACAAAGAGTCAATGGAAAAAGCGCTACTAAAGATACTATTTGGCCATAAAGTGGGAATTCAAATGTCTTTACATGTAGAGGAGCAGTAAATTCACTAACTGTAACCTTTTGACTTTTTGGATAAATAAATATTTCATAGACTTACACATCTGCTCTTTACATATCTACTATTTGCACATATTTCAGTTTTACTCTATTGGGAAGGGAATGCTGGCGGAATAATTTATTTGAAACTGACAGGACATCGAGTCCAAGTAGAAAGAAAAGCAAATTCAAGCATCACACGCAGTTCATATCCCATAAACCTCCTGTCATCCTCCACAAGACTGGGGGAGGTTTATATAATAGGACAGATCACGTACAACAAACAGGTGACTGACAGAGGATACATGTCAGCTTTCAGGGAGCAAAAACTGCATTTACTTGGGTAATGAAGGGGGCAGACTTTCAATTTCTTAAAACCTATTTCTTGTCAACACTGCTGGTTAAATATTTCATAAGCCTGAGTGTGGAGCGGCTCAGGGGACCTGCCTGTAAGGAGGTTTTCACGCCACTCTGACTGATGAGGGGATATTTCCTGAGCTGCTGTCCCGCATGCTGTAACCCGATCACACCCTGCACTTTATACAGTGGGGCAGCTGTCAACATTGCCTGTCTGATAGGCCTACTGCCCACCCCCCAAACAAAAAACTTGAGAGCTACAGAAGATTGTCTATTTTCTATCAGTAATTTCTCCTCTATGGAGCATGGAAAGGTGATATCCAAGAAAGAAGTAGATGTCACTATCTTTAAATTCAATTAAAGGTGCGGATTACGCAGATTAGGCATGGGCTGGTTGCCAGTATCAAGGTACAGTGGGGTTTTATTTTTTTCTCAAATGCCTATGCAGTCTGGGGGGGCAGGGAGACCAGAGAGTTGCAGAGTCCAAGGAGGACCAACACAGGGATAGCTGCATCCCCTATCCCAAAGAAGAGCAGGGGGGAGCCTCAGGAAACCCCCCACTATCCATAGTGCAAAAGAACCCAGGAGCTGCAGCGACGAGACATTGGCTCTGCCCGGCAGCCAGCTATGCCAGGCCAAATCCAGCCATGGGCCAAAAGACCCAAGACCCAAGGGAATACTGCCCCTCAGCAGAGCCCTGACAGAGCCAGGAGACTCAGGCCCCGAACAGCAGCTGCTAGGAGGAAGCTAGCACACACCCTGCACCCAGTCCTGGACACCGAGAACCATCAATGCACCAGCGGGTCAAGGCGCCAGCCACCGGCAGGTGGCCTGACGGGACGGATGGGCCTCATAATTAGTGGAGACCCGAGACGTCCCAGGAGAGGGGCAGCCCAAAACCCAACCTGACAAAGAAACAATGACACAGTCAAAGACACACAATCACACATTCCCACCCTAATGAGCTGCTGTACCATTATACACCATCCCGCTCCCTTAGGTCAGCTGATCAGCTGCTTCTTAGTGTGCCTAAAACAAAACGGAAGCTCATTAAATGTTTTTTATGTATTTTGTACAGCGCTTTGGTCTCTTTGGTAATTTAAAGTGCTTTATAAATAAAACTGGATTGGACTGATTGGATTAGTTAATGGCCACACATGCAACCACTCATAACCACACATTCAATCTAATAATACAGAAGAATGGGTGCTGTACAAATACTTACACTTACCACACACTCCAGGATCCAGGTACCGATACCCCAGAGAGGTGTCCAGGGCCGAGCACTGCCCTAACCTGTGCAAACTCAGCCCAACCCCACCCTGAGGACCCCTGAACTCATCCATCCAGAGATGGGGCCAACACAATTCGAATAGGCCAGCCAACCAGAGCCCACACCACAACCCTTTAACACCCCCCCAACCCCCAAAGCAGGGCCACCCACAGTTCCTGCCACACACCTCTCAACCGACCTCTCCATGGCGGAGCGCCACAACCCATTTCCAGGTACTGAACCAGGGACCTAAACCAGGAGCCACAAGTCTAGTGATCCTGAAGTTTTGCTTTTCTCCACAACCTTTTTCCACTTGAGACACCAGGCTGAGGACAGACTGGGCGAAGCTGAAAATAAATTGCCGAATACCGCAGAAGTGTTATCATTGACGCAGTGTTTTGCATGGAGCTCTGCTCTGGTTGTAACAGATAATTCAGGGATAATCACTTGAAATAGCAACCAGAAATGGTCAGAAAGAGCAGCATCAGTCACAACAACATCAGCAATGTTTAGATCTCTGGAAATGACCAGATCCAGCACACGTCCCATGTTATGGGTCGGTTCTGACGTTGTAAAAGTTCAAAGCCATCCAGAATACCCAATAGCTGTGTTTATATGTATATTTTACAATATACATATAAAATGTTAAAGTCCCCCAGTATAAGGATGCAGTTAAAACCAAGGCAGACAACAGAGAGCAGTTTAGGGAACTCATCAAATAAATATTATAATTTGGATGCCTGTAGATGGTTAACCTACACAAACATATTCAGCTATTGAAGATTTTTACAGTTGTGAAAAACACAAAAAGTCCTGGTGTGGAAAGAAAAACCATCTATCACTCTTATCAAGTGAAGGCTGTTTGTTTGTCTGTTCTAGGCTTCCTAAAGACACAATAATTTAAAATACAGAAAACCAACACGACAAAATAAGCCATTTATGTTGTGTCAGGGGGCTATATCATACATTTCTCTTCTATATTCTCATAATGTAAGCTACCATACTGGCCCTTGCCTACTTCTAAAATATGTTCAAGTGATTCAGTCCTAAATTAGGATTATATTTATCTTAAATTTTAACTCAGCAGGTAACAGATAAAGGATCTTCAAAAAAAAGTCTTTTGTCATTTTGCAGACATCCCACAGACTACAAAAGCAAAGCAGTAACAAGCGAGGTCCATGGCGTAAACAAATAAAGACTTTAGAAAAAAGGTCGAACCCTTGTTATTTTGCAATGACATAAAAAAGTTAAAAAGACAAAAAAAAAACAGTATTAGAGAGATGAATTAAAGATTAGTTTGCTGCAGTTCGGTCGCAGGAGAGACGGCACGGCGAGATAACAATGAACTCATCAGAGAGGGAAGAAATTGGACAGTATTTCTTGGCTAAATCAGGTGTGGTGCACAACAAAAGTAATGACCACTGCCATGAGCCTTCTCCAGAGAAAGCATTTCTGAGCGAGGGTTCAGGGAGTGTTTGAAGTAGGGGCCTGTGTGCTCTGGATGAATTTTTAATGGATGCTTTTTACTGTCTGAGCGTCTCTGGCAGTGGTAGTGTAATTTGTCATCATTGTCTAGCTGCACCCAGCCTGCATGTACCCTTGCAGCAGCAATGGTGGGATGGTGAGCAGCTGTAGCTGCCTGTGTGTGCGAAAGGTAAGGAAGCGAGGAAAGGTAAGGCACGAGTGGTAGGAGGGACGGAATTCCACCCCAGGGTGGGGGTCTGGATATGGACAGCTGGGTGCTTTGCTTGCTGCACTGAGTACATGAAATCCTATGAACAAAAAATTTATATAAAACACGCAACCAATGCATGTATTATTTTTAAAAGTGTAGGTTGTTGAATAGAACTGGGAGCACATTGCCACCTGTGGCTTGTATGTTTTCTCTCTGATGCAATGCATTGTATAAGTCTTCTCCGGTTAGAGGTAGCCTACATTTTCTGCTCATTTTCTTTTCCTTTGATCGTGTTTTTTTTTTTTTGGCTACCCTGTAAAAATGGCTTAAATGTTGTAATGTGTCAGGTGTATCTGTGTTTGTTGCCGCTTTTCCTGTATTCTAAATTCTGGATCCACAAGATCTGGCAGACCCTTCTGGATCATTTCAATCATTTAAAAAAAATAGGTGTTGTAAATAAAAATAGTATATTTCTAATTATTTTAAACTGGCTCTATTACACTATTACACTGTTTTATTTGAAAAGAAACAAAAAAACAACACTTGGCTGCTCCATCAGACCTAACATTTCACCATTTATATATTTACAATAACATCGTCTGCAAAATCCTCAAGGTCCTTTAAAATATTTTAGGGTTTAAACTTTCTTTGTCTATCTTAAAATCTTTTGCAAATTAAAAGTTTTTATAAAGCCCTTTTTCATTTTTGATTAAGACTGTTTAAGAGCAGAAAAAAACATATATCTTACAGAAGGAAGAAGGCTCAAGTAGACCAGGGAAGAGTTGAGATTATTTTGATTCAGCGAGATTATCAGAAATGATAATGACATCATGGACAATCATGGGTGATCGGCCAAAATATGATTTAGTTCATTCATGCTGGACTTCATAATAATTCTTCACTGGAAGTTTCAGTTTGGAGCCAAAATGCACCAAAACCTTTTTTGCACAGTATATTTATAAAATGTCAAAAAATATTTCATATCAAACTGATGTAATGGTCAGATTTAGAAGCTTGCCACTAGTCTGATAGTGACATTATATTTAGCAAGTTGTTTTTCCAATTCTTTATTTGTTTTTTTTTCTTCAAAAAAGCGAGGCACAACATATCTAGCCATTTTTGCAGTGTTTTTGGAGACTGCCATGAAGGCTCATATTCTTCCCTCTCCTTAATGAGCAGCGAGTGCTGTTATTGGTCTGTCCCCCATATCAAAGCACTCACAAGCAGTCCCAGTCCTCCAGTAGCAGTCCCACATGCTGGCTCTACAGTTGCTCCCTGCATGTCCAGACTACTGATAAATCTCACGAACCTTTGTCTAAATTAAATTAATTAACCAAAAGGATACGCAGTGTTTCTGCTGTTTCTTTTCAGTCCATTCAGCTTGTTAATGCTTATTGTACACAGAAAAGATAAGTATGTTTACATTTTAATGTGATCCCTTTAGTTTAGTGGGACATACAGTTTAAAATATAACTAGACTGAAGACAAAAAACCGTTTAATATCAGCTTCATAGTCATAAACATTGCAGATGGACATGGTTGGATCATCGCAAAACCATAATCCGCAGGATACAAGATTATCCCGGTTCAGTCTAGTGTCACATTGAAGGCATTTTTTTGAGAGTCTTGGTGTGAGGAGTCTGACGTGTGAAAAAGACCAGGTTTCTAAACTTCTGTACAGTAGTTTGAATAAACTCCCCTTGTCTGTAGCTCAGTTTAAGCAGTCTAAGTAGTTTTGTAGGCAACACATTTTGATTATTGGCAAAATAGGATAATTCAGCAGGTTATTATATAGTATCCTATATACTTTCATATTAGCTTATACAGCACAAAAAACTAAATGTTTTAAGCAGGTGCTCTGATTCAGGAAATGTATATCTCAGCAGGTATATTAATTCCGAACAAAAAGTGGACAAAAACACGAGGAAGCATACAAGAGAGGCATACCTGAGAGATGTCCATAACAGCATCGCAGCTGAGAGGTCGAGCGGACGTTAAGTCATTGTAGCCCAAAAGAGTAGAGATGATACCATTCTGATCAATCCTGCGAATCATTGCTCCATCCACAAAGAAGATTACCCCATACTTATCCACTGTAATGCCTGCAGATAAAAGTGACACAGTGAGCACAGAGAGAAAATATCCATCTGCTTCATCTTGCTTATCTATACCTAGAGTGAAGATAGAGCACAACTAAATTACAATTAAGGACTATCAGGTGCAATAATGTAGAACACTAATTAAACCAATGAAAAGTTAAGCAAGGGTGGATTTTGTAATCAGTAACGGAGAACAATAGCACCATCTGAACAGAATATGATTACCATCAGCATTGATTAAATTACACCTAAAGTTTATATACATATCTTCTGCTTTCAGCCTTACTGACTGGTGCAATCTACTTTAAACCTAACAGACTATATGAGCTTATTTATGTTTTGATGTTATCCACAGTAGGGTGTAACAATACATCAAACCACATCGATATATTGATTAAATGATTATCGATCTAATTACATCAATGCAAGATAAAAAACAGGGATCATATCGTCATTTTTAAGATGAACCTTTATTTTGAAATCCGCAAGGCACGAGACTCAAGTGAACAGGTGATCTAGTATTATTATTAGTTTAACATTAGAATAATTTTGTTTTTGATTTAAATGCCTGCTTTGAAATAACATGGTCAAATCATATTTGTTTTCTTTGTGAGTTAATGTCAGTCTAAATAATAGTGTCAGATGGGCAGATGACATTGTATTATATCTATTGCATCAATCGAAATTTGTAACAGACTTTGTTATATCGGCAAATCTTGTATCCTCATCCAAAAAAATCCATATTGGGATAAAGCTGGTGTATTACACCCCCCAATCCACAGGCAAATTTTCCTCTAGATGATAAGGTTTTGGATATAAACTGATTCAAACTTATCCTCCTGCTGTCGGTGAAGGCAGACGGTTTTTATTCTCTTCTCCTCTCCTTTACCCTCTCCCTCCCTCGTGTCTGCCCTACTTCTGCTTCTATCAATGTTTTTGGAGCCTGTTTTTTACATATCCTCCAAATTGTAAATTATGGATCTGGTCAGCTGGACTCTCTATGTATTTGATCAAATTTTCTCAACAAGATCACTGGGCACATGAGAGACAGAAAAACAAGAGTCTGCCTGCTCGAAAACAAATGCTGTTATCAGAATATGGCCTTCCCGAGTTGGCCTTGAAAGGCAGACAATCTTAATTTCTCTCGGATGTTATGTAAACAAGATGCTTATTTCTTTTGTTAACATAATGTTTTTCTTTACCTATGTAGTATTTCCCTTTGTAATGTTTTTCTGTTCATGTACAGCACTTTGAATCGTCTTGTTACTGAAAAATACTATATAAATAAACTTGGCTTGCCTAGAAACTCTGTATATTACAGTTAGCTTTCTTATAAATTTTTCTTTTCATATTTAATGACTTCCAGATTCAAATGTCCGTTTCTGGTGTTGTTATGCAAAAAGGCAGAACATCAGGGACGGATGGACAGAATGAGAACCAAAATATTCCATACTCTATGTTTTCCTATGCAGACCTGTAAACCACTTGAATCAAATTTCCCATTAATTGTGCCCACAGCCCAACATTACCTCTGGGATTGGTGAGAGTGGCCTCAACAGCTTTCCCTCCGTCGCCACAGCGAGCGTCGTCATACGGGAGACACTGATCGCCGGTTCCAGCCACCAGCTCCAGGTTTTTAGCAACATTATTCACAACAGTCAGAGATTTGACCCTGAACACCTTCCGGCTGCCTGTATCGGAGAGGTACACCGCGCCGTTGACAGGACTGGAGGCCAGGTAGTACTTCTGAGCCGGGCTGTTGCTGAGCAAAGGAAAGGGAGAAGTAAGGAGTCAATAAAGCTGGAAGCAGCTACATCGCTTTCAATAAGAAACATTGTGTAATACAATTAAATAGATTCAAAAGCCATTTAGGGAGTCAATTGGGCACAATTACAGTTTAAAACCAGGACATGGAAAGAGAAAAAAAAAAAGAATGAGATTAAACATGACAAAGTAAAATAAGATTAAACATGACGTGATGTTGAAGCGTAGAGCTATCTACAATAAAGCATTTGTAGTTAGAACCCCTGTTTGCAAACTGGACAACAGAAATTTTATTAAATCAGAAAAAGCTCCACAGGCCCTTACAACAGAAATGTACCATAAAAATAGATTATCCCTCTTTTATCTTTCAAATGACTGAAACAATGATGCAGTTAAAGCATAATTCAGAATACAAAGACACGGAATGGCATGCATGGGTTTCAGTCTTTCGGGTTCAGTGGTTCCTTTGAAAGAAATTCTAATTATTAGCCCAAAAGTGACACAGGAAATTCTCACTAAATCATCTGAAAAACAACAAAAGGAAAGCAGCCATCACAGAGCAGCAGTGTGTCTGGCTACACAAATTCAATGTTTTTTTATTCTTTCTACCTTGCTGTTACTGGTATGAGGCAAATAACACTGAGCCAAAGATCCAAACACATCAGGCATCCATCAGGCAGACATCCTTGCACAGAAACATATCTTGTTTAATTCCCAGCCAAATCAACAAAGTAATCCTTTATGGCTCGGTGAGATCTCCCAAAATGACATACAGACAATTGAGCCAAACACAGCCAAGATACATAAAATCTGTTGGCTTCCTCAAACGAAGATAGATGGCTAAAAGCAAAGAGAGCTGTTTATGAATCCATACAAGGACAAATGAGGTGACAGATAGGACTGTTTTATTGTTAAATCTTCTGCATTCTATGATAGATGCAAGCCTCTGCAGTAAAATCAATAGGTATTTTTCTGACTTATAAAACAAGCCTTGCCTGCAACCTTTATTTTCCCCCCCAGGTAAAGATGCGCAAAAGCCTTGAAATAAATTCATCTTTTCTTTGGGAAGCTCCCTTGATCATGCAGTGGCTTAAGTCCTTTCTTGTGTGTTCCTTAGCTCACCTCACAGGCTTTCTATTGGATTTAGGTCTGGGGATTGCAGAGGCCACTGAAGGAGTGTGTTTTTTTTTATTTATTAATTTTTTTGTCTGGTAAAAGATTATTGGGCTGAATTATCCACCTGTTTAGCCAGAGGTCATTAGCCCTGTTGAAAGACCCACTGGTGAATGATTTTCTGTTTTCTGGTATTTCAAAGATGCACTTTGAAAAACAAGCAGGCCCACAGCATCACACTTCCTCAACAATACACAGCAGTGGGCATGTGTGTGCCTTTCCACATTTCATCCTTTGTTTCCCCTGTTATTATCATTTCAAAAAGGTTCATGATGCTACGTGTTTTAATAAGGCTCCCAGAGACTTTTAGAACAGGAACAGGCCCAAAGCGTCCATATCCTCCACTACACTTAACAGTTGGCCTCAAGTTGCTTTTTCCACATATCTTTTAATGCCAAATCCACTGGAAATGTTTGTTGCCAAAAAAAATTCAATATTATTCTTAACTCAACAAAGCAGAGTTCCAGTTAAAGTCCAAGCAGATTTTACCAAATGGAAAAGTAAAGGCTTTTTTTTTTTTTTTTGCCGTCAATCCCCAAGTACCAGATGGTACAGCACATAGATGATGTCCAGTGTTTGTTCTGGAGACTTGGTAACTGCTTCTCTTTGGTGCAGTTCCCTAACACTGAGCTTTTGAAGATGTCCTAAACTTCCTCATCATCGTGCTTTCAGTTGGAGGGAAAACGTGTAAGATTAGGTCCTCAGGTCCTCATTCAGCCGAGTGGAAAGTGGTTACAAGAAATTAGTCTCTGTGTCATGTCGTATTTCTGGCCCGGGAAATAAAAAAGTTACTGAAAACCTCAGATCCAGTTAAACATGTGAAGAGATATTTTTAAAAGTTCAGTGAATTTATTTTAAAGTGCTTAGTAGTGGTGATGATGAAAATGGCACAGGTAATTGTGTTAACAATAATTATGTCTATGTAATTCTTTTTATTTACCTAAAATTGGAATTTTCTAAAATGTTCCTGATGTTAGAGGAAAAACACAATATTTTTCAGAGCTCTTCTAAGGAGGGGGGACAACAAATGTGGCAGCAAGAATGTTTGCTGGTATAATGTTTTTCTCAGCTAAACAACTACAATGTGAAAGGGGCGACAGTGGCTAGGGAGTTTGTCCAGTAACGGCTGGGTTGGCAGTTCGACTTCCTGCCCAGACTATCTCAGTTGTTGTTTTCCTTGGGCAAAACACTTCACCCCCTTTGCCTGTTGGTGGTGGTCAGAGGCCCCAATGTATGGCAGCCTCGCTTCTGTCAGTCTGCCCCAAGGCATCTTGGCCACAAATGTAGCTCGTCATTATCAGCGTGTGAATGGGTGAATGACTGAATGTAGCGTGACTTGATAAAGCGCTATACAAGTACGATTACCATTTAAACTTTTATTAACATAAAATAAGGCTTTCCCATCCAGTTCAGTAAAACAAGTGATTGTTTCAACATTTATCATGTCCACAGTTATCACTGTCAATGTATGGCACAATTCTGCCACAACAGATAAGCATTGTGGAGAGGCCTGTCATCTTGGCGTCATTCAAAGTGGATTAAGACAGTATTTCAGATTCAACCTTCAGGGTTCTTTTGGGGCAGCACGACAGTGCCACCAGCCTATGTTTCTAAAATAATGGGAAAGCGAGTGGGTCTGAGCATTTGTCATCTTGGGTACATAATATTAAATGACAATTGACCTTCAGCGTATCAGTGGTGACAGCAAACCTCAGGCGCGTGTGTCAAAACCCGGACGGTGACCCAACCGACTCATTGGCTGGCTTACAGTACAAGTCAGATGCAACGCACGGGGAAAGAGAATATACAGTGGATGCATCTCAATAAATCAGAATATCATTGAAGAGTTACTTCAGTAATCCAATTCTAAAATAAAATAACTAATACTATACAGTATAGTTTCAATACACAAATAGGGATATATTTCAAGTATGTATTTCTGTTGTTATGGTGATTTAAGCACAGAGCTAAGAAAAACCCAAAAATAAGTCTCTCTGAAAATTAGAAAACCCCACAATATGGATTTATTTTTTTATATGAAAACAACCTTTAAGTAGGTATTAAACATATTTTCTAAACCCATATGTTTGTATAAAACTTTGTCTGACGTAATATATTAACTTTAAATGTTGGGTTATCATCAGCTCTAACCCAAAAATCCTCATTTGCTTTGCATGAAAAGCTGGGAAGATTGTTGAAAATACTTTTGTCACTTTCAAGTTATCCACCCATATCCAATCCTGATTTTTCCTGTACCTATTTGTGCTTGGATAGTGTACGTACTGCTTCTTTACTAATGACCTTTTGTGACTCGCCTACAGTGTAAAGAGTAGGAATGGGTAGTTATTAAACTAATCATTTGCAATCTAATTAATTATGTTTGCAAAACCTCTAAAACTGTTGTTTGAACAATTTTTCCACTGTTGTTTCCAAACCAGTATAAAAAATTTGTAAATTCCAACATATGATCGAACACAATTAGTGTGTGCTGTTTTGTCATACAATTGAACAACTTAATCTAACTGGTACACTGAAGAAGCCTAATTGATAATGGATACACTTTATTTTCAGAGCAGTATATCAGGGCTGTGACTTTGAGAGACACATTGTCAAAAAAACGGTAGTAATTTTTTCAAATTTTTTGTGAAGTATCTTTTGAATTATCATAATAAATGCCACAGAATGATGTGGAAAAAAACTTTTGAGGCCGTATCTCACCGGGTTGCTTGTGCAACTTTTTCTACCACAGTTTTTCCTTCCACTTAACTTTCTTTTAAAACCTGGATACCTTGTGAACAGCAAGCGTCTTTAAACAATGACTTTTTCTAGTTTATTCCTTAATAAAGGATGTCAGTGACATTTGGCATGGCATTTTCCCCATGATTATGTGGCCAACTTTTTAATAATTTCTACTTTCTTTTAGATGCACCTGTACGCTGTATTTTTACAATACTCTAAGTCAGTCGAACATCTAAATAATAAATAAGAGGTTTCTGATTTGTGGTCTCCTATCCATATGCAATCAGCTGCTACCTTATCAGCCCTTAAATATATGTAAAACAGTGCCCCCCCCCCCATGTGTTTTAAACTACCAGGCATTATTGCTCGACCTTGAGCTGTGCCCATATATGCCATCTATATTCACTGACAACATCTAGTTTGTAGAAGATAATTGGATTTTGCTGCATGCAGTTGTGGAATTGGTCGGAGAGGATGGGGGACATCCTTAGCAGGGGGGTCAATGAACATTGCAGCAAGATCACCCACCTCCTGCTCCTATCGCTGGCTAACACTTGAAGAGGAGGCAGTCAACCATGTTACACCGACACTTGCTGTGCCTTTCCTGGATAAATTTCCTTTTTAATATGCAAATGCAGAGTACAGAGTTTAAAGGGACACGATTTTGATGTCTCTTTAGTGGTGCTCTTGCAAACAGAGCTCATGTATGATGTATAAGTTAATGTGCAAAACGAAGATCACGTTTCTCTCATGCAAAGAAGAACTTGAGAGACAAAGTGACGAAGTCATACGATGTTTATCCTGTATGATGCTTTGCTCCTGTTATTTAAAACAGGAGCAAGTGACCAGCATCACATAGCTTTTCATCTTCATTTCGACTACGTGTTTCAAAGCTTAAGTCAAGGCCTCTTAGACAGAAAATCAATCGATAGCCCTTCACCTGAGACACAGCATCTGAAGAGGGCACACTGAGATTTCCCCTGTTGCCTCCTGCCAAGGAAGGAAAACAAGGACTCTGTATTTTAAGCTACTGATAAAATCCTTACCTATCATCATTATATTAGACTTATCAGCAGGCGTAGCAAAATGACAGCACAGTCTAAAATTCCCATATTTTATCAAAGATGAAATTGATTGTTTTAATGCACTTTTTTAGTCTCTTACATGGTTGTGGAGGAAGTTTGAGCCACTCTTCGTTATAAAACTGTTTCATCATTTGCAGGACCCAATTGTGGATGAGTTTCAGCTGGTGGCCAGACTACCTCGTATTTTACTCTTACAATATGTTGTTTGCAGAGGAGCTAAAGACTGACTCAGTGACTTCAAACTACACAGATCCAGTGGCTGCAAAACAAACTATCTTGAGTAGTCTTTCTCTAAAAAGTCTGAGAGACTTCAGATTGTTTCAAAAATAGTCTTATATCCCATCTCTAAATGATGGGTGGCAAACATTGTTTTACTCGGGTCATGGCTGCAACACCTTTTGAAGAGGGCACACAGAGACTTTGTGCTGGGGAACGGGACCCTTCTACCACTGTGCCTGACAGGTGGTACAAAGTGTTTGTGCTAAAATATGGTTTGCTTTTCACCAAACACTGTTCTGCACTCTGACCAAACATTGTTATGTTGGCTTTATTTCCTCAAAGAACAATGTTACCAAAGCCTTGTTTGGATCCGACCGAATGAACTAATGTCTTATTATTCCAAGTGTTGTCCAGGCAATCCTTTGGAACTAGCCATATTCCTTGTTTTTGTTCTGTGTTTTTTCAATTTTGTTGCCATGAATTTTAATTTGTAAAAGCTAACTGATGCATGAAGAATCAGAGATTGAGTTGTTGAGTGTGACTGTAGAGTGAATTTGTTGGAAACCACTCATGGGAAGATGGTTAACTACCCTGAAAAACTTCAAACAATGGACTTCAAATAATTTGGAAATTGCCTCATAAAAAATGCCGCTGTCGTCTCCCGCCAGATAGAACGAGGCCTTTGTATTTTAGGTCACCGGCAAACTTTTTACTGATCATAATTTTTCAAACTCACGTAAAGTCAAGGTATTTCTAATGCGTTATGAGTCAGAATATAAGAAAAAACTATCTGGTCTTTCCAGATTTTTTTGGGATCAGATATTTACTAAAGCATACAACTGATTCCACACTATTAACTAAAGTAGCCAAAATGTGAAAGTTATGTATACAAAAAGATTTTCAACAGCTTTTAGAACCCCCCCAACTTTAGTAAAACTGTCAGTATTCCCTTTTCTGTATGAGATTATCAATATCTCATAAACTGCTCCAAGCTTCAGTTGACAGAGGCCTAGCTACATAGGCGGAGACGGTTTCCTTAGATAGGAAAATTTTTGACCAATCTGGAGGATTTGATTGAATTTGACTTGAGATTGACATGTGTTGTGAATTGACGCTGTATAAATAAAATTGAATTGAATTGAATTGATTGAACAATGTCTTTTTGGGGGGTGGGGTTTTGCAAAAGGTCAATTGGCTCTAAAAGTTGAAATTTCTTACATGATTATTTTATGATGATGATAAAAAAAGGTGCAACAAAAAGTATTCAAAATACTTGGTCTTTTTGAATATGAACATCACTGTATAGTCAGACTCCCCCCCAAAAACAAGTATCCCCCAATATTCCCATTTTTAAAAACGGCAATTTCATTTCAACAGCTTCATTAGGTAATGTAAGGCCATTTAGATTTTCTTTAAAGAAAAGAGTTGTTCTTTTGCTAATCTTTTTAAAAAAAACTACACTATCAAAACTTTTTTTTGTCGTTTTCAACATTTACAATGCCAACTGAGGCTTATGGATTGTGAGATTGAGTTTCAAAATGTTTTACCTCATGTGAATTTTTGGGACAGACTCACAACTGCCATAATAGCATTAATTTGTGAATAATCCTCATTATAGCTAGATGGGCATTCAACTGTTGGTAATGCTTCTCGTGTTTGTACTGTTATACCCATGTATGGTTGAAATCAAGTGTCGGAACTCCTGCTTTTATAAAAATATTCACTCGTGCTCGCGAGTTATTTAAGCTCCGCGAGTTATTTAAGCTCTTTTGATTGCCAGCATCTGGCATATCTGAGCAGCAGG